>NC_141615.1:52852096-53152096 GCF_047967505.1 Dipteris shenzhenensis
TCATCATGGTTGAGGTAATGAAGGCTTTCGCCTTCTTTGGGGGTTGCAGGGTTTAGGAGGAGTTTAAGGATTAGAAGGAGGTTCCAAGGTTTAGAAGGAGGTTCCAGAGTTTAGAAGGAGGTTCCAAGGTTTAGAAGAGGTTCCAGGGTTAGAAGGAGGATCCAAGGTTTAGGGTAGAGTACATGGTGGAGAACTCGGCTCCCTCATAGATCATGGAGGTTAAAGGTTGAGGAACTAAGGGTTTAGGGGGACCATAGGAGTGCGAGAGGAAGAAGATGTAAGAGCATGGGGGAAAGAAGAGAGAGGGGGGAGGAGGAGGAGGAGGAGGAGGAGAAGGGAGGAGGAGGGAGGATGAGGAGGAGAAGGGAGGAGGAGGAGGGAGGAGGAGAGGGAGAGGATGGGTTGCAAGGTTGGAGGAGAGGGGAGGAGGAGTTGCAAGGTTAGGACATGATTTTGGACATGGAGTGCAAGGAAGCATGGACACTTGAGAAAATTGCTTGGAATACCAAAGTAGAACTCAACACAATGCCCCAAAGAGTGTGGGCTTCATTTCATTATGGGGTATTTATACAAGTTGGAGAGCTTCTCTCTCTGCATGTAGGAATTGTAAGACATTCTCTCTCTGCATGTAGAACTTGTATATAGAAGTTTCATGTAGAAGTTGCAAGTTGCATGTAGAACTCGCATGTTGGAGTTGCATGTAGGAGTTGCATGTAGAACATGCATGTAGAACTCGCATGTAGAACTTGCATGTAGGACTTGCATGCAGAACTTGCATGTAGAACATGCATGTAGAAGTTGCATGTAGAGCTCGCATATAGGAGTTGCATGTAGAACTCACATGTAGGAGTTGCATGTAGGAATTGTATGTAGAACTTGCATGTAGAGCATGCAAGTTGAATTTTTAAGAGGGATTATTTGTAGCCTTATACAAGTACAAGCAGAGCTTTGCCACTACTCTACACACATTATGTACTACCTAAGTCCATGTTGGCACAAAGACAACATACTCCCGGATCCATTTGATTACCCATCCTTAGGTTATGGCTTATTTTGATTTCGGAGTTGGGATGCCATGTGCATAACCGAGTGGTTATTGAGCTTGTGGCATGCGAATCATTCTTGCTGTAATGCTTTTGCACCATACAATTTGTGGTCTATAGTCAAGAAGCTTATCTCCTCTTAAGGAGGGGTAGATGGCAATGAATTTTAGAGGGGATCTCATTACTGAGGCTGCGGACTCTGCCATCGAATCTTCTTGGGAAGAGGTTTAGTGGGGGTCTCGTTGTTGAGACTAGCATTTCTTGCTATCTTGCATACATGTTGGATGTGATTGCACCCATATCATTGAGCTGGTAGTTAAGTTTATATATGCAAGTTTGATATTTTTGCATTTAGGAGACAGCTGTGATGTTTGGTGGGGGTCTCGTTGCTGAGGCTGCAAACTCTTTTGCCAAATCATCTTGAGTTTTGGCATAGCTTCTTGTCTTGCTTGTGAATTGATTACATGCTTTGAGAGTATGGAATGAAAGTGTATGGTACTATTATTGATGCAATCTATTATGTGCCTATGCAAAATCATGTGAATGCATGTGATGTGTCGATTAGGTAGGGACTAACTATATGCTTATTTGTGGGATTTAATAGGAAAACTAAGACTCAATCATCCCTAACACAAAATTAATTAGGTCTTCCTAAATGTGCAAAAACGTGGATATGCTAGTGAGTGTGCGTGTAACAATCTAGTGCAAACTATATGTGCAAAAACGTGCATATGCTAGTGAGTGCACGTGTAACAATCTAGTGCAAACTATTGAAGATTGGGTTTCCCAAAACTTCATTATTGTCGGGGATGGCTTGCATGCTGATGTTGTATCGCTTCGATCGGCTCTCGTTTATGGTTGTGTTGAATTGCACTCTGTCCAATGTTTCTAGCAGCACAGCTTGAACTTCAAATTCTTTTAGTGGTCTTGACATTGCTATGGGGACACTGCCACTAATGTAATTCTTGAAGTGCTCCAGCACTTCTTGAAGATCGGCCTCTGATGGTGTTGAACTAGCCTCACATGTGCCATGTGTACTAGATGGCATAGTTTCATTTACTAATTTGTTAGGCTCTTTTTGACTTTCTTGTTTTGAAGTCTCTTGATCGAGCTTCATCCGCACATGTGGTTTATACTTTCAAAACTTCTTATGTTGGGAACTGTGGGGTAACTTTTCCACTGGTAAGGTGTTCCCAAGTAAGCATTCATTTGCTGTGCATACTCCTTCCAGCCCCTCATGGGACCATTCGAGAGGCGATGGTTTTGATTTTGAGGGAGCTGGCTTTGCAAGATACAATGTGACAATCCTTCTTTGGACTTGTTTGAATTCATTGAAGTATTCGGCCTTGGCTTTTCTGCGATTTCCTCCAGCTTTCTTGTGCGATCTTCTGCTAGTATTCAGCTTTGGAGGTTCAATTTTTGGAAGCTCGACTGCCATTAGGGCATGAAGAATGGCTAAGTCATTATCAAAGATTTGATCTTCAATTTCAGCATTCCTAGCCTTAGTTTCAAGGTCCCAAGGGAAATCGGGTTCATCATTGGTATGGGTACCTTCTTCAGGTTCATTATCCCACTCAAGGTCAACCAAGGTTCATTATCCCACTCAAGGTCAGCCATAAAGAATGGCACCTCTAGATCGATTGGTTCTTCATGTGTGAGTGGAGGATCTACCTGTAGCACCTTAGCATCTATCTGTGAGAAGATGGTGTCTAATGAATGGCACTTGTCGATGCTTGCCAATGTTTGTATCCAGTTATTGACATTGCTTTGTAAATCGCCCGCTATGGCATGCTATTGCAGGGGAGTTGATTTGCTTGAGATTATCGTTGAAGATATGTCATCCAATGCTCTAGGCACAATTGGTTTTATAGCTCCTGTCCCGACATTCACCCTGATTATGGTGTTGTGATTTTGGATTGTCAATCTATCAGTTCCCCAGTCATGGAGGACTGATGCTTCCCATAACCAAGGACGTCCTAGTAAGATTTGATAGGATTTTTTGGGGAGATCCAAGATTGTGAATTGAAGGAAAAAGCGGACTCCTACAGCCTTTGTTGACACACCATTCACTATTCCCAAGGGTTTAGCCCTTGAATCATCGACAAGGCGTATGTTGAAATTAGCCTTTTGCATTGGTGGGAGACCCCATTCATTGTAGTGCTCCTTTGATAGGACATTTACACCTGCTCCACCATCCACTATGGCTTGGACTTCATTATATGCCTTGTGGATCAAAGGCACAATAATGTTGCATATGTCATCTCTCTCACCCATCTGCACAGGGATATCTTTGATGTCGTCCATACCTAGAGGGGGATTTGCGAGTTTAATCTAGCCTTTTAAACTCTCCCAGAGATTGGGACAATTCCGTAGGAGGATTTTGATGGAAATTGACACAAGGCAACTCAGGATGCTAGAGAGTGCGGCTCCTTCAAGTTGATGTGGTGGTACATTATGTTTTGGAGTCTGTTGTTGGAACAGAGGCCGAAGTACAGTATTAATACTTTGTGGGGCCAAGTCATGATTGGTTTGGTGCTTGCTTCTCAGCCTCAAATTGAGCTTGTTTCTTTGCCTCAAATTGAGCTTGTTCCTTTTGTACCCATTGTTGAAGTGCCTGAAAACGAGCCTTCTCCACCTCTGCATTTGGGTATGGAGCTTCTTTTATTTGAGGCTTAGGAGTTGATGTGGATGAGCTCGGCTACGGAACTGCCTGAGGAGCTGGATTTGGTGCTCTTAGATATGGTCGTGGATTCAGATTCCTAAGTACTTGTGGGACTTGTGTCTAAACAGGAACAAGATTTAGCCTCGGAGCTGGGGGCGCTTGTGCAAGTGCCGGTTTCCTATACACTGGCATGGGTACCAGTTGGTATTGTTGAGGTCGAGGCGAGTTGTCGCGCATGTTGAAGATGCAACTATTTTCATCATGGCCACCGATGATGCAGATATGGCACCACAACCTTAGCGGTGGATTTGCTTGTGCAATGATCCTAGCTCTTAGGACCAGGCACTCATTTGCTGTATGATTGGCCATGCAGTGTGGACACCAGACATTTTCTCGTTGTGGATATGTCTGAGTTGGCGGCTGAGACAAGTGAAGCTTTTGCTCCATGGATTGCATCATGTCTTCTTTTAGGTTCATGGTCATAGCCTCTAGGTGATCTTCATTTGATGTTTCAGCAGTGGACTTGGATTTGCCCTTTTTAGAGTGCTTATCTCATGCACTGGATCTGCCATCATCATTGCTAGTGTTAGAGTCGGTCATGCCATCCTTGATGTCAATGGGCTGCCACATGAGCTGCATTGAACGTTTCATAGCTGCTAATCCTTCCGGATTTTTTTCCTTAGTCCCGCAATGAACCAAGCCATGAGGTACTTTGCATTGGGGCGTGGGTCACATTTGGCAATTAATCTTTTCATCTTGCACAGATATGTGCGTACATCTTCTTGACGGCCTTGTTTTTCTTGCTTAGTTGGAGAGCGGGATCATCTTGTAGCCTCTCTGTTTGAAAGCGCCTTTTGAATTCTATTTGAAGTAGGTCCCAAGTGGTTTGCTCTTCCACTAGGAGGTCTAGGTACCATTCAGACGCTTCATTGGTTAAGGCCATGGGAAACTAGACGACCTTGGTTTCATTGGATTGATCTCCACCTGCTCGGTATGCGGCATCAAAATGCTGGAGGAATTGGGCTAGATTTCCCCTACCATTATATTTTGGAAGTTCCAGTTTTCCTAGGGGACGCCTGCCTTGACTGTTATTATTTTTGCGATTAAATAAATTGTTAGCCTTTGCATTGAGGTCCATATCCCCATCATCATCTCGCGATTAAGGCATCCAACCATGTTGTGGCGTGGAGGAGTTGAAGGGATTTCTTGAATTTTAGGAGGGGAATTGGGGTAGAGGATTGTCAGAGGCGGTGGTTGTAGTGGAGTTGTATGTGGATTTGGCGAGCATTGGAGTTGGAGGCATTGGCCAGAGCGTAGTTGCATGCAGATTGGGTGAGATTTGCAAAGGGTGTCTCTGCCACAAGTGTGGGTGTTGATGTAGTTTTGTTTGGAGGGTTAGAGTGGTGTTAGTGTTGTAGGGACCATTGTGTTAATAATGTGCCTAAAATTGTCCCACGTGTGTAGGGAGATGTGCCGGTGCAGATGGATCATCAATCGAAGGTCACGGCTTTAAGATATGAGCAAATTAGTGCAAAATAAGGCCCACACAGGGGCACAAATGAGCGAGTACTAGGGATGCTGAATGGTGTGCAATGGGCTGGAAAAATGCCCTGTAGCATGGTGTTATCGTATGTGAAATCTTGGTTCAAATGGGGTCCAGTTTGGGTCCCAAACGGGCATGATACGAAGTGTTGAAGTAGGGGTAAAATTTTCCTTTTTGGGGGGGGGCTTGGTCTTAAGGTTTGGTGTGAATGGGCTTTAAGTCTAACTGAGGGGTAGTAACTGACCCAACTCAGTTGACCTAACTGGCTAACTATCCAATGAGATGTCTAATAGTTAGTTTAACCTGACCTAACTATGGTTTAAATTGACCACAGTTAACTAAGCTAACCATAGTTAGTTGAACTAACTTTAGTACAATAAGACTAACCTAATTGTCCAGTTAGTCTAACTAACTCACAGCTAAACTAACCTAGCTGTAATTAACTAACCCAGAGTTATCCTAACTAACCTAGGTTAAAGCTAACCTAACCTAAGTTAAAACTAACCTAGGTTAACACTAACCTAACTAGGGTTAGTGGGATGGTTAGGTTAGGTTAGGGTTTTTTAAAAATAATATATATATTTGGGGGGGGCGTCACGTGGCGACCGTCGAGAGGGAGGTTTGCGACCTAAGAGGGGGACTGTGAGGATGGAGGAGACGGGGGAGAGGAGTGTGAGGGGAGAGGGGGGTTAGGAGGATGGAGGGTTGAGGGATGGAGGAAGGAGGGTAGGAGGTGGCATTGGGGAGAGACTGATGGAGCTTAGCAGGGTGGGTGGAGGCAGGCGTCGCAGGCGGAGGAGATGGCGAGGCGGGCGGAGGCATTGCAAGTGCGTGTGGAGGAGGTAGGGGCAGGGCAAGGCATGCATCATCGCCCGTTTGGGCAGTTTTGCCTCGAGCAGGCCGCCATTGGCACGTTGTCGCCGGTGGGTTGGTGGCATTGCCACTGTGGCGGGCACTGCTACGTTGCGTGCAACTGCCTTTGCAACAGCAAGGGCTTAAGCCCTTGCTATTAGAAGGTAGGGAGGACTGGCGACCAAGAGGAGAGGGGGTGGGGGGGAGGAGAGAGAGAGAGAGAGAGAGAGAGAGAGAGAGAGAGAGAGAGAGAGAGAGAGAGAGAGAGCGAGAGAGAGAGAGAAGGGGGTAGAAGAGAGAGGGGGAGTAAAGAGAGCGAGAGAAAGAAAGAGAAAGAGAGAGAAGGGGGTAGAAGAGAGAGAAGGGGGTAGAAGAGAGAGGGGGAGTAAAGAGAGAGAGAGAGAAAGAAAGAGAAAGAGAGAGAGAGAGAGAGAGAGAGAGAGAGAGAGAGAGAGAGAGAGAGAGGAGGGGGGGTTGGAATGGAGGGGGTGTGGAGAGGGGGGGGTGGAGGAGATGGAGGAGGGGGGGGGGTGGAGAGGGGGGGAGGGGTGGAGATGGAGGAGGGGGGGGTGGAAAGGGGGTGGTGGTGGAGGGGGGGTGGAGGGTGGAGAAGGTGGTGATTGAGGGGGGGGGTTTGGTGAAGAGGGGGGGGAGTGGTGGAGATGGAGGAGAGGGGGGGAAGGGGGGGTGGATGGAGGAGGGGATGGTGGAAGGGGAGGGGTGGAGGGGGTGGGGACGATGGGTGGAGGGGGGAAATGGTGGAGGGGGAGGGGGTGGTGGTGGAAGTGGGGGGGTGGAGGGGGAGGGGGAGGGGGAGGAGGGAAAAAAACTTGATGGATGGAAAACTTTGACGAAAATCCAAGGGGAGGAAGAGATGATCACCTGAATGCTCTTCAAGACTTCTTTGATGTAATGGGATTGTTGAGGACGAATGGACAGTGGGTGGATGGCTAGGTTATCATCGTGAGATGGGCTCAAAGTGACTCACTGTGTGAGGATGGGAGTAGGGTGGTGGTCAATGGAGAGGGAGGAGTGTCTTGCGTATGGCTCGAAATGGGGAAGAGGATGGAGGCAAGATGAAGAATGAGGGGGTGTTGTTTGTAGTATACATGTAGCTTAGGACCTCGGGTCGTATTCCGGTGAGAGACATAGGCTTAAGTGTGGTAAGCAAACATAGTGCATGCATGTGTGAAAGGAACGTGCATCATCGTGGTTGAGGTAATGAAGGATTTCGCCTTCTTTAGGGGTTGCAGGGTTTAGGAGGAGTTGAAGGATTAGAAGGAGGTTCCAAGGTTTAGAAGGAGGTTCCAAGTTTAGAAGGAGGTTCCGAGGTTTAGAAGGAGATTCTAGAGTTTAGAAGGAGGTTCCAAGGTTTAGAAGAGGTTCCAGGGTTAGAAGGAGGATCCAAGGTTCAAGGTAGAGTACATGGTGAACTCATATCCCTCATAGATCATGGTGGTTAAGGGTTGAGAAACTAAGGGTTTAGGGGGATCATAGGAGTGGGAGAGGAAGAAGGTGTAAGAGCATGGGGGAAAGAAGAGAGAGGAGGGAGGAGGAGGAGGAGGAGGAGGGAGGAGGAGAAGGGAGGAGGAGGGAGGAGGAGGAGGAGAATGGAGGAGGAGGAGGGAGGAGGAGAGGGAGAGGATGGGTTGCAAGGTTGGAGGAGAGGGAAGGAGGAGTTGCAAGGTTAAGACATGCTTTTGGATGTGGATGCAAGGAAGCATGGACACTTGAGATAATTGCTTGGAATACCAACATAGAACTCAACACAATGCCCCAAAGAGTGTGGGCTTCATTCTAGTATGGGGTATTTATACAAATTGGAGAGATTCTCTCTCTACATGTAGGAATTGTAAGACATTCTCTCTCTGCATGTAGAACTTGCATATAGAAGTTGCAAGTTGCATGTAGAACTCGCATGTTGGAGTTTCATGTAAAACATGCATGTAGAACTTGCATGTAGAACTTGCATGTAGGACTTGCATGTAGAACTTGCATGTAGAACATGCATGTAGAAGTTGCATGTAGAACTCGCATCTAGGAGTTACATATGTAGAACTCACATGTAGGAGTTGCATGTAGGAATCGTATGTAGAAGTTGCATGTAGAAGTCACATGTAGGAGTTGCATGTAGGAATCGTATGTAGAACTTGCATGTAGAACATGCAAGCCTAAGTCCATGTCGGCACAGAGACAACACTCTTGAATTTTGTGCCTCGGTCACCTATGACACTAAAGAAGCTTACGGAAAAATGCAGAGCTAAGAATTTCATAAAGCTGATTAGATGGAAGAAAGGGTTATGATGGCCATGATCTAATGTCAATAGATGGCCTTCAACATATTTCAATGGCATCATGAAGCAATGCTATCACATCTGCTCAGCTCATCATGTCCAATCTTCACCAAAATGAGCTACAGCAATAGTTGAACATAGAACAAAAAAATTCGGTTGTAGCCCAAGCTAGTGGTGAAACCAACAAAAGCATCTAAGCAGTACAAGGAGCAAGCAGAGGAAGTACAAAACCACCTTTGAACACTTGATGGGTAGCTAGTAGAAGCACATGGCCTTAACAAAGAGCTAGAGACTCACTCTCCATACTAATTACACAACGTTGGATAAGGATTTTGAGGAGAATAGAGTGAAATCCAAGAAACAAACATGAGATCCTAGATCATAAATTTTTTTAGTAAAGTTACTAAGATCAATCAAGTTGCATGGACAAGTCACATGAGGAGGGGATAAAAATACTTTAGACAGTTTATATAAAAAGATTTTATACTAGGGCAGTACTTCCACCCAAAATTTAAATAATTAATACTTATTCAAAATGCATTATCAAGAATCGAGACACCTTCTTGCAAGATGACATCCTTGGAAGTAATTTCATTGAGTGATTGACCTACAAAAAATGAAAGGTCATACCTTTTTTTGGTAACTTACAAAAAAAAATTCCCATTAGGTAAAAAGTAGATTCTTGTTTCCTGCAATGCATAATGCTAACATTAATTCTTCTGGAGCCCAAAAGGATACAACCATATACTGAGAAGCTATTGAGAAAAAATTTCAAATGACTTTTGGGGCATATCATTCTCCAAGGCACCCATCATCTTCTAAGTGCGGCCTCTTCTTTTACCAGATCTATATCCAAAACCTCTTTCATACATTGTATTCTTTCCAAACCTTGGAGTATCATAGCCCCTACCTAGCATGGATATCTTTCGCCTGTGAAGTCAATTGAATCAACAAACGGGGAAGAGATGGAGTTAATGGGTTTTAGGTGTCCCAAAATAATATTCATACCTTCATATGTACCAAACATAGAAAGGAATGATCCAGCTTTGATGTCATTTTCTTCTTTGAGGGCAATGAAATAAATAGAAAGATCTTTGCAATCCTAGTGAGCACATCAAGATGGAAGGATGGTGGATTCCCCCATGCTAGATTGAAAGTCTTTCACAAAGGCTATAACTTCTTCATCGTCATCAACCGAAGGTAGATCCATTTCGTTCAGCTAGAGGAGCAACTGCCAATGTACAAATATAAGGCACCTGTAAATAAAGAGATCTGAAAATTTTGAAAAGGACTAAACCTTTATTAGCAAAGGCCTCCAAGTCCTTAGCATCATGAGCTAAGATGCTGCCAAACTTTTCCTAGAGACTCATAACTAGAGCTTGGGTTTTTTGAGCATCCTTGGAGGAGATGAGGACTTTTACCCAATCATTCAAACTTAAGGTTACTTTAAGGATCATGGCATGAGGGACTTCCAAGATTTGAGCACAATTAATGCTGTCATGAATTGATTGATTGTTGATGAAAGCTAGAATTGTTTGTACAGTTGGTGATGGGCAAGGGCTTTTGGTAGCATATCCTCTGTGTAGCAGCATGGGGTTGCAACCCTTAAAAAATATGCAAGGAGTGGGGTTAGGGAAGATAAGGATAAGTGTACTATAGGTAGCAATACTAGAGATGAGGTTTAAAATGACACCAAGCAGATACCGCTATCCACCTTCCTAATTAAGGTGGAAGTGAGAAGATGAGTGTGTGTGTGTGTTAGGCTTAAGAAATCAATTTTGGGAATAGGTAGTGGATTTGTCTTGGTATGTAGAGAAGGATAAAAAGGGAGTTTTTTGAAAACAGGCTAGAAGACCAAGACATAAAAACCCATCCTATTCTAGTATATATATATAAAAAAGTGGTAAACTTAGTTGAAGTTTTTATTGTGATAAACCTATCCCAAGGAATACAATTTTGCCTTTCGTAAATACAAAAAATTATAGTTGCAGATATATAAAGTTGACCAACAAGATTATAATCCTCTACCCACTTTGTGCAATAGTCAGTTTCACCTAGGATGTACTAGTTTCTAGTGTATTGTCCTATTGCTGTTGCTGCTACTGGCTTGATGGAACCTACAAAATCTAGTCCCCATTTTTGAAATGGGCCCAATGCAAGGATGGGTTAATGTGGCATTCTATCATCATCAAGTGTCCTATCATCTTTTTAGCATGTCAGACAAGATTTTGCATAATTATGAGCATCCCTTAGTACTTTCGGCCACCATAGGCCTGCCCACATTATTTTTTTTCTTGTGATTTCTCTTGAGAAGTGCCCCCTTGCTGATCCTCCATGAGCTTCCGCCAAGATAGCCTTTTGCTCATGACTTTGCACACATCTCCTGATGACTTGATCAATTCCTCTCCTGTAGAGAACTCTAGCAATGACCAAGTAGGGTTTGCTTTGCAAGACAAGCTTTTTCCTTTTGTCTCTGGTCAAAGATTCAGGGATGAGACCATCAATAAGAAAGAACAACATTTTATCATACCAATCTAGAGGATTCTCTATTTGGATCATGAATATTCCTACATCAGGAAATTCATCTGGTATTCTTATTAAGTCTTCTCCTGATGTTAGTCTGCTCAAGTAATTTTCAATAGCATGATGTTTTCCAAGTCTATGAATAATTGAATAATCAAATTCCTATAGCAAAAGAATCCAACTTGCAAGTCTACTAGTCAGTTGAGGTTTGTTGACTAAATATAGTAGTGCTTGATGGTCCATATGAAAGATAACCTTGTTTTGCCAAGTAGATAGTTCCTAAACTTGTGCAATGTATACACCATGCCAAGTGCTTCTCTTTCAGTGATTGCATAATTCTTCTCATGTTTGGACAGAATTCTACTTGCACAATACACTAGTGTGAACCATTTATCTTTCTTTTGCTGCATCAAAACTACACTGACAGCAACCACATCTGTGTGGAGAAACCCTGCTCAACATCATGTGATCATATGTGCATAGCACTAACACATATAGAGTGCTATAAAGGAAAGGGTTAGATGCCCCAACCCTAACCCTAAAAGGGTTTGTATATATTCTATATTTTCAACTAAATCTAGTGTACATTTAGTCATTTGTGGTGAACTCTCTAGATGTGCCATCTCTCCTCATGTCCACTCTTCTCCTCTCCCCTCTTCATATTTTGTCATGGTATCAAAGCTTCCTTGCCTTCTATTGAGGCATTGCGATCTGTATGAGAGAGTGTGATTGATTGATAGATCGAGAGATTGAGTGTTTTCTTCCATGAGATAAGATTTCATTCAAAAGAGGACTATAGTTATCAAGTCAACCAAGCAGATCAAGATCCTTGGTACATCGACAGTGGCGTATCATCCCATATGACGAATCATCAAGAATGGTTCACAAAGATGAAACCATTAGAAGGACTGAAGAATGTCATCTACACAACAGATAATACACTGAATCCAGTTCAAGGGAAAGGCATTGTCCCTATGAACAATTCCACTAGTACAAAAGGATTGGTGAAAGATGTAGTCTATGTTCCAAAACTCAGTAAGAACCTCTTGTCAGTAGGTCAAATGATGGAAAAAAACTATCGAGTCATCTTTGATGGAGATGAATGCACTATTAGAGACAAATCTAGAGGTTATAACTTATCAGCTACTAGTAGGAAAAGCAGTTAAGGAAGGACGCTTGTTAAAAATGCTAGCTTTAGTACCAAATTTGCATGCCATGTTAGCTCAACCGCAACAGATGCCACTTTTTGCAAAACGGCACAAGAGATATGGACATGTCAATTTCAAAAGCTTGATAGAGCTCAAAAATCAGAATATGGCAATTGGAATTCCAAAACTTCAGTTTCTTGGAAAAGTTTTTAATCATGATGCTTCAATAAAAAAAAAGCGAACCAATTTTGACAAAAGCACCTCTCGAGCTAGAGGTAGTCTTGATTTGATACATATAGATGTATGGGGTTATGCCCAGACCCATAGTTCACTTTACTACTTGACTTTCATTGACGACAACTATAGCAGATATTGTTGGGCCTTGAGAGAGAGAGAGAGAGATCATTGAGAGGTTTTTATTAAGAGTGAAAGAGTCATTTTTGTGCTTTTTGTTCTCTAGATTGTCCTTAGGGAGAGAAAGGTAAATAGAGTCCATTTTGTTTCCAGAGAGAATGAGAGGCAATCCTCACATGCAGGTTGGCTTCATTTTAGAGAGAGGGACTTTGGACTACGACATACCTTGTGCTCCTGACTCCTTCAACAACATCACCTTCTAGCTACCTTCATAAGGTCAGCTCCTCCAACAAAGCAAACAAATCCAGCTGGGTTCTAGTGCCTTTAAGGCTATCAACAAACAAACTACAGCAAGCAGCTTCTAGCGAGTGACTACGCTCCCACAATGTTTAATGACAACCAATTGCAAATCGACCTCCAAATTTAGCGACCTCAAAGTCCTCCAGTGACCAACAACTATCCATGCCTCGTTCAACGACCTACCTACCAACTACAATTGCATCCTATGCTCTCTCCACAGAGAGCATCTAAGGCCTCTAGCATAGTTTCAACGTTGACTTCAGCAAATGAAGCTCAGCTTACTAGGAGCAGCATCTACATCCACAACTCCCAGCTACTCCAAAAGCCTCCATGCCTTACAAGTCACCTCTACAAGGCACCTGTATAAGTCTCTCCTTGCATGCATCATAATGCTCTAGCTCCAACACCTATCAGCTCACCCTTAGGCACCCCATCCACCGACATGCTCACATGTGGCTTCACATAATCACATTACGTGAAACCTGATGTTTCATAGTTTAGTGAGCAGACTTTAGAGTGTTCAGAGACATTAACCAATTGTCAACGTTGATTGCACATGATTTAATTTCACACACACATGCCATCATTGTAAAGCCTATTTGGCTATTTTTTGGTATTATGCACATCATTTCAAGCCTTGTTAAGCCTCTTGGCTATTCCCGGCATCTTTTTCCACAAACCTTGTAACATGTTGGATTATATATCTTCATCGATAGTTCAGATTTCACTTAACACAGTTAATTTTTTGCAATTGATGCAGACAGTGAGTTCACAGACACTTTGAGTACATTTCTTGCACCATATCTATGACTAGCAACCTCAATCTGGAGGCATCTGCTAAGCTAGACAACTCCAATCACAGCACATGGAAATACCAAATGGAGACCATTCTTGTACTTCAGGACAAATGGGAGTATGTCGATGGTCTACACGTAGACCATTGGACGATCTAGCTAGCCATAGCTCTACTCCACCTATTGTCACAGCACTAACAGTGGGATCTCTAGCTATACCAATCGTGACCACACCTATAGAAGATCCTACCATGCATAGGCAGAATGAGACAAGAAAGACAAGTATGTATATAATATGATCAAGCATAATGTGCAAGATGTTATGCTAGGACAACTCAACACAATCAAGACATCAAAATAAACATGGGATATGTTCACAACTCTCTATGAGTCCAAGAACACTTCCAAGATTCTCACCTTGGGAAACCAAATCAACCAGAGTTTCCACAACAGTAGTGAAACTGGTCATGCTTACGTACTCAGGATCAAAGATTACAACAATCAACTCATATCAACACGAGAGACCATGAATCCAGCAAAAATGGTTCAAGTCATCCTGAATGGACTAGGAGAGGGATACAAGAATCTAGTCCACAATAGCCATCCAACAGCAAATTCTGACATTGGAAGAACTCCAGTCAGTTTTACTAGGTGAAGAGCTCAGGACTCAGGCCATTCTTGCGTGCAAAGGTCATTCCAATGATCAAGCATTCACATCTTTATATAGAAGTAGAGGAGGAGACAGAGGTAGATCATTCCAGCGAAGTGCTCATCATCAGCAACAAAATCAGCATCAAAGTCAGAATCTGCATCAACATCATCCTCAGTAACATCAGCATCAACAAAGAGGAAATCATTCCATTCGAGGAAGATTCCAAGGATGAGGAAATGCATCCACCAATGTGTCAAACATTCAATGTAACTACTTTCATAAGTTTGGACACTATGAAAGAGATTGCCGCAAGAAGCAATACAACCAAGGTGGTCAATCCAGCAAGGGAATTTCCACAGAAGAGGAAATCATCGTGGTGGACATTCCAGTCACAGTCATTATGCCAATGAACCTGAGAACATGTTTCTTTTGCAAGTGAGGATATTCAACACACTGATATAGTGTATCTTCACACATTGCAATTCAAAAGAGGATTTCAGCTATCAAGTCGACCAAGCATATCAAGATCCTTGGTGCATCAATAGCGATGCATCATCTCATCGACACGGCAGATAATACACTGAATCTAGTTCAAGAAGAAGGCATTGTCCCTATGAACAATTTCACTAGTATGAAAGGATTGGTGAAAGATGCACTCTACGTTCCAAAACTTAGCAAGAACCTCTTGTCATCAGTAGGTCAAATGACGGAACACAACTACCAAGTCAACTTTGATGGAGATGAATGCACAATCAGAGACAAATCCAAACGATATCACCTACTAGTAGGAAAAGTAGTCAAGGAAGGACACTTGTTCAAAATGCTAGCTTCATTACCAGATTTGCATGCCATGTCAACTCAACCACAACAGATGCCATTATCCGCAAAATGGCACAAGAGATATAGACATGTCAATTTCAAAATCTTGATAGAGCTCAAAAATCAAAATATAAGAATTGGAATTCCAAAGCTGCAGTTTTTTGGGAAAGTTTGCAAAGCATGCTGCTTCTCAATAAACAAAAGCGAACCAACTTCAGTAGAAGCACCTCTCAAGCTAGAGGTATTCTTGATTTATAGATGTATGGGGTTATGCCCAGACCCACAACATCAATGGTTCACTTTACTACTTGACTTTCATTGATGACTATGTCATCGACACCCAGTAGAGGGTGTAGACCATAGTATAAGCATAAATGTATGCTGTCACATATAGAAATGCACACACCCACACATACTTGAGAATCCATTAATACAAAGGTCTTCATATTGAGTTTCTATCAGCACTTTAGAGTTGAAGGGTAGACTCAATCATGTGACAAAGGCTAGTAATAAAGGAGAAGGCTAATCAAAATTAGTCCACACTCTTTTCATTCAAGCTTCAATTGCTTGTGAAGACTATACATTTTCATTTTAGTCTCTCCCAAACGAGCATCCAAGGAAGAAAATGCTTAAGCAATCTAGACAATCTAGCTACTGATAGTTCATGGAGAAATATGCTTGGCCTAAAAAGGAGGCAGGCATGGATGAGGACAGCCTTACGAGCATCTCACCTGTAGGTAGGATCTATGGAAGAGGCCCATAAAGGGCAAAGGCAAGCCTTAAATAGTCTCATTTGTAGGTGAGTATGAAGGGACTGGCTGGCCAGATAAGGGGTCAATTCCCCCTTCCAATGAAGACCTAGGTGCTTGACACATGGATGTGAGAGGTGCATCCATCTAGGTACACCATATAAATGCTAAACTAGTACATCTAGGTGAAAAGAAGATATTGTACATGGGCTACCATGTGAGTAGCCCATGTGAGCAACTACATGGTTCATAGGCAACATGATGTTCAGCAATGTGTCCTGGTCATGGAGTGATATGCTTGTGGACGGCCTTGTGGGAATCTCAACCTATAAGCACACAAGATCTATGGCACATTAAGGTCCATGGTTGGGGCTATGGAAGAGGCCAGCAAAGGGCAAAGAGGAGGTGTAGCAGGGCCTTAAATGGCTTGTTGTAGCTAAAGTAGAAGGGTCTGTCTATCCAGACAAGTTATGTTAGCCAAGCCTAGTCTATCCGATCTAGCTCAATTGGACATCTTTAGGCCCTTATCCCTCATCATCCAAATGATTGGAAAGCCACTGGGAATATTGGTTTAATCATAGCACCACATGCACGATGCTATTCTCAAGATCTGCATACAAGCTCCGATTAGGATAATGTGCTCCCTCTCATTTTTTTTAAAAAGAGAAAGGGAAAGGAAATTTACCTCCATGCAATCAAGAACTGGATACTTGGGGTAGGTTGACAACTCATTTAACATGTCTTTCAAGGCACTTTAGGACTAGACTATGTACATATGTCCTACCCATTACCTTACCTTCATGATATTTCTTGATACACATGTATTCCTCAAAAGAATTATGCTTAAAAAGCACATGGTGTACAGCTGCTCACTATTTGAGGTCAAAAGAATCACCCTTGTAGAATTTGACAAGAGATTTTTAGAATATGGAGAGGAGGTTTGGTAGAATAAATTATGGCATATGGTTGTGAATGGATTTCTATCAATATTCCATGCTTGGATAAGACTTTTCTCTACTTTCTCCTCTGCTCCTCCTTCCTCAGGACTCGCTCATTGGCATCTCTTGTCTCCCTCCTGCTTAGACTCACTGTTGGTGTGCAATGAACTAGTAGCTTCATGATTAAAATTACTCAAAGCTATGAAAGTGAATTCAAGACTTCATGATCAAATTACACATGATGCTAAGCACACACTCTAGGGCTCATAACCAAATTTGAGCACTGAATGCCCCCAAAGGTATATTTATTTCTTCAAAGATTATTGAGCACAAGCTCTGTGTTTCAAATTCACTAGTAATCTGATTTACAACCATGTCCTAGAACTGCCTACATGCTAATGGATGGCATGTTCTAGAGCCTCTAAGCTTCATATGTGGTAGTAGAAGACTCCTACTTTGTAGCTGTGCTCCATTAAAGTAAGTGAATAAACCTTTCTTGGCATGTACATAGTTAAATGTAAGAACACAACCGCGGTGCCTATTAGTTGTTAGTCTATCGCATGAAAATCAAATACTTAGACTAATACTAGTCTATGTGGGCATGTCTGCCATGAAAACCATGCATTAATAGAAAGGATACTCAATTGACCAGGGTAAACCCTCTTCACTGTAGTCAAGCCTTGTGATGAGTGCCTGATAAGAGAGGCCTCAAGGCAAGGTGTGAGATTGGTGGGCAAAGTGATGGTACCAGAGGGAGGGCTTGCCAAGTAGTGTTGGAAAGGGGGCTATACAGGGTGTGAGGATGAGTGGGGTGTGAGAGTTGTCAAGGAAGGAAGAATAGGGTGTGATTGTTGGAGGAGGGTTTGAACAATGCAAGGCTAAGTGGGGGTCTAAGCATCAAAGTGTTCGGGTTGAGTAGAGAAGCTGGGGGGACTAGTCATCATTGCAAGGTAAGAGAATGGGATAGGGGCAATAGTGGTAGAGTGGTTAGAGGGGGATGGTCATCATTGAGTGATAGAGTGCTGAGTGGTAATGGCTAAGTGATGAGGCTTGTGAGATTATTAGAGAGCAAGTGGATTTGTCTAAACAAAATTCTGATCATGTACAAGGAGAGTGTGAGAGTGTGAATGGTGAAACAAAGAACCTTCAGAAGTCTAAGAGAGATCATCTCTATTCCATTGGGGATAAATATTGCACAATCATACAAGAAGGTATGCAAAGATTGAAAATCAAAACAAGCACCTTGCCATGTGTTAAAAGTGGAGAGTGTGCAACAATAAAGAAGATAGAAGAAAACTAAGTATATAGATTAGGAAATGGTGGCAAGTAGGCAATGTACTCAATGATGATATTGCACCCATTGATATATGGTGGTTAAGTTGGTGATATGTGCAAGTTTACCATTAGGAAAATCACATGCCCATGGTCTAAGTCATAACTCTACTTTGATTGTATTGGATACACATAAAATTATATCTAATGTTTTATTGAATTGAGTATAGGTGGCAAAGAGTTCATTAGAAGAGGCATGCACTCTCTAGGTGAGAGCATGCATGGAATTTTGCTAGTTGGGGAAGGTTACAAGAGTAAGATCACTCTATAGGATGAATGTGAATCAAACATGGCAAATGCCTTACTACAAAATGCTAAGAAACATGCATATAGGATGGGAAAGTATGTGGAAGAGGGTCCTTGTTTAGCATTCAATGATTCTACGCTAGGATCACGATTTTCTACGAAGTGCTATGAAACATGCATATATGATGGCAAAGTATGTGGTAGCCCTAGTTAGCACTTCTCCAAAAGATATGTCACCTAGGATAAGGATGTCTAAAATCACAAATGATGGGGTTTTGTAATGATGATGCTACTCATGCATGGCAAGTGGATCAAAATGTCATGCGAACTCTAGAACTTTCATGTATCTAGATAGTGGAAGGAACAAATATCACCTTATAAGAACTAAATACTTTGCTCTCTAGAGTATTTAGAATGCAAATGGTGGATGGGGGTACTAAGTCTATGCTAGCAGCAAGTGATGGATGCATGGGGACAACAACATCAACATCAAAAGATGGGCACATGTGCTATTCGAGACATTCACAATGGAAGGTAGGTATATCAAAGGAGGCTATAAAAAAATACAGAGTCATCAAAGCATGTAAAAAATTATCATAAGATCTTTCAGCCTCAAGAGAACGTTTAAAATAATTTCAAGGTGCTCTTTTGGCAAAGTTCAATAAGATAACACTAGGAACATTTGTTGCTGTAAGACACCTTTACACTTAGCTCAAAACACTCTACAAACTGTCATTAGACACAGAGGCCTATAACTTTCAGTAGAGACATGATATCAGAGATTTAAGCACACAAAGAGATGCGCCTTGAGATGGCTTCACGCTGATATAAGTTTCATTGAAAACAGACAGACGGTTGAAGAGCTATGGACAGTTTACTGGAAGGGGGTAAAAACTATCATGAAAACAGACTATTAAACACAGAGACTCATAACACTTTGCAGCAGTATCTGATTCAAGATCTAAGTATATAGAGATATGTGCCTTAAAGAGAGCTTCGCGCTGATATATGTTTCGTAAGAAACAGAGAAGCGGCCAAAAAGTTATGGACAGTTTACTAGACGGGGGTAAAAACTATCATGAAAACAGACTCTGTCAAACACATAGACTCATAACTTTTTGCAACAATATCTGATTCAAGATCTGATCACATACAAACATGCGCCTTGAAGAGAGCTTCACGTTGATATAAATTTCATTACAATCGGACTATCGAGCAGAAAGTTATGAGCAAAACACTAACGGGGGTCAAACTGTCATGAAAACTACCCTCCACCCAGGCTAATTTCGCCTGAGCAAGATGCTCCCTCAAGACTCCACCTTCATCAACGATCCACCCCTCATAGATTTTGCCTAGAAGAGGGGAAGAAGTTTGCATGGTGTCTCAGGAAACAAAGGGACCATGTGTGCACAGTGAGCAGCCGAATAGAAAGAACTTTTAAGGCTTTGAAAGAAAGAAAATGGAAGAGACACTCAAGAGAGAGAGAACCTGAAGTGACCTTCATTACAAATAGAGTGAGAATCCACTTCAACACTACAAACACAAGGGAGAAGAAGAGGTTTCATACATACAAGAGGGAGCGGAAGCTCCAAGACTACTCATAGAGAGAGAATAAACTAGAGAGAGAAGGACTCAAGAGTCTACATAAGAGAATATCAACAAGAGGGAGAGAAGGCTCATGAAAGAGGGTTGGGGAGACTAGAGCTACAGCAACATGAGGCCTAATGGTGGAATAGATTGATGAACAAGGGAGAGGAGGGCTCCTTTTATAGAGATTTTGTTACCCTCCACCCATTTACAATTGCTACCTGTAGATTCCTTTCCCCATCAATCACATAAGCACGTATGTCACCATCCATGTCCTTTTTGGCTACTCTTGCCATGTGTCCCATCAAAAGATGCTCAAGACTCTTAAAATATTGAGAAAGTCAAGAGTCTCCTCACATGGAGCCCATAGGGACCCTCTCTTTTCCACATGTCCACATCCTCCTTATTCCACATAGGAGTTCTAGAAGGATTCCTCTTAACTTTACACTCCTCCACATGCCCTCTCTTATATTATTGGAACACATGGACATGAGCCCACCTCTTTATATGACTCACTCTTCCTATTTTCTAAAAAACTCCATAATATCCCATACACAAATAACTCTCACCCCATACCAAGGTATTTATAATTCATACCTATGGTATTTACAATGAGCCATTCCACTCATCCTCTCCATCCCATACAATATCATAGAAAATAGAAATAAGTGAGAGCGGCTAGGCTATCACTTGATACTTAAACTCTTATCAAACATAGAGAAAAACAATATCAATGCCAAGTTAAAAATAGCAATTTTTGGCATCACATCTTTCCCCCCCCAGCAGATCCTCTCTAGTACAGAGAGGGTACAGAGAGGGTCTGCTGGCCCTCAAGGTGGTCGAGCATAGAAGAATTTAAGGCGATACTCATTAGTGCGTCCGGGTATCACCATGCCATCAACCTCCTCAAGCTGACAGGTTCCATTCGTGAACTTCTTTTTGACTCGATATGGTCCCTCCCATCGACTGATAAACTTTTTGTCTAGCCGCTTGTCTAGACAGCTATCAAATCTCATTACCAAATCTCCTTCTGCAATATCTTTCTTCTTACGTAATTTGGTGTCAAAATGGGCCTTACGCCTTTTTTGAGAAGATTCCAAGTTTTGTAAGACCTGTAATTTGCATTCATCCAAGGCTTCTAGCTGTACCAAGCATTGAGCATAGGCATCCTCCTGTCCTTCTATTCTTGCAACAACTGTGCGAAGACTATGTATCTCTAATTCAATGGGTAAAATGGCTTCTATTCCATACACTAGTTGGAATGGTGTAAACCCAATAGCTAGCTTGTGTGTGGTTCTGTAAGCCCATAAAACTTCTGCCAAGTGCCTATCCCAATGCCTTTTCTTGGTGTCAACAAGCTTTCCCATTGAATTGCACAACAATCCATTTGTCTTCTCAACCAAGCCATTACATTGGGGATAGTATGGTGTGGAGATGCTATGATTTATCTTTAGTTTATGCACCACATCTTCAATTAGTTCATTTCTAAAAGAGGTTCCTCCATCAGTGAGAATTTCCAAAGGACAACCAAAGCGTGAACAAATTTGATCAAAGAGAAATTTTGCAACTGTGCTTGCCTTGCTACTGGCTGTGGCCTTGGCCTCTGCCCATCGAGTCACATAATCTGTGGCCACCAATAAATAATGCTTGCCTTGAGATGAGCGAGGGAGTGGTCCCACAAAGTCCAACCCCCACCTCTCAAATGGTCCATATGCTGGAATAGGCTTCAAGGGCCCAGGAATCAACTTTTGGCATACTTTACAACTTCGACACCATTCATATACATCCTTATGGAGGCGTGGGCAAAAGTATCCTGCATTAAGAATTCTCCTAGCTGTGCTTGCTGAAGCAAAATGACCAGAGCATTCATGACACATTTCTAGGATTCTCCTAGTCTCCATGGGATGGACCACCCGACGGAGCACCTTATCTTTTCCCAATTTATAAAGAATGTCATCAACAATAGTATAGGGACAAGCCTTCCTTACCAATCTTTTCTTCTGTTATGGAGTTAACCCTCGAGGAAACATGCCTTCTTCCACATATTGCTGAACATCTTGCAGTTCTGGCCATCCAGTGTCTACCAAAGAAACCACCTCCCGGTCTTGTACTACAATGGCTTGAGTAGCTAACTCATCTGCCCTTTGATTTTCTTTTCTGTTTATATGAACAAACTTGCAAAAATCAAACTGAGTACATAGTGCCATAGCCTTTTGATTAAGCTCCTTCAAATGAGGACTTCTTGTCTTGTAATACCCTTGCATTTGCTTTATAATAAGCTGAGAATCTCCTCTTACTTCCAATTCTTTAACTTGACTTTGAAGACAACCCTCCAAACCAAGAATCAAAGCATTATACTCAGCTGCATTGTTAGTTGTGATACCTGGAAGCGCTTGTCCTCTTGCCCATACCTCTTGACCTTCAGGATTCATTAAGACTATCCCCCCGGCTCCTTGTTGGCATGAAGGACTAAAAGCCCCATCAAAATACAAAACAAAAGCTGTTGGTGGTGTATCCCTTTCATCTCTAATGTTCTTCTTACATTTCTTTTCTTCTCCTAGATCCTCCCGTCCTGTGAGCAAATCTGCCATAGTGGACCTAGTGGTATTTCAGTGACAAAAGAGAAAGAGAACTCTTGAAGCTCTGACAACCATTTTGCAAATCTCCCCCCAGGATTAGGCTTGCGAACTAGATATGCTAATACAGACTGAGAGGTAAGGAAGAAAAATGGTCGAGGTAATAAATAGGAGCGAAACTTTTTGATGGAAAACACCAAAGAGAGAGCTTGCTGCTCCATTTCTTCATACCTTGTTTCCATATCTGTAAGCTGTCGGCTGGCATAATAGATGGGTTGCATTCTACCTGCCTCTCCTTTTTGTACCAATATAGCACCAACTGAATGCAAAGATATACTTGGATTTACATAAAAGTCTTGAGACCAATCAGGGGACTTCAATATTGGGCCCTTACTCATGGCCTCCTTAAGTAGTTGGAAAGACTCTTGTTGCTCCACACCCCATTGGAATAATTTTAATTGTATTGCTTTTAAAACCTCTCAAAATTGGTTAATTTATTATTTTAATTTATTGTTTCAATTGCTCTTTCCTAGAATTCTGCGAACACCAGTGACACTCTCAGGACTTGGCAATGCCATGATTGCTTGAACCTTGTCAGGATCCATTTGCAGGCCTTCTTGAGACACAATATGCCCCAACAAGACTACTTTTGTTGAGCCAAATGACACTTGCTAGGATTTAGACACCCTTTTGCTTCATCAATCCTAGCTAAGGCCATCTTTAACTTCTCCATGTGATCTATGCGCTGAGAATAAATGCAAAAATCATCCAAAAACACCCGTATGAACTTCCCAAGTAAGGCTCCAGGACTTGACTCATGAACCTTTGAAATGTAGTTGGTGCATTGGTCAACCCAAAAGGCATCATTCTGTAAGCAAAAACTCCCCAAGGTGTGACAAATGATGTTTTCTTTTGATCTTCCTCTCGAATATGAATTTGAAAGTACCCATAATACCCATCACATATAGAATACATCTCATGCCCTGCTACTTGGTCTAGTATTTCATCTTGGAATGGCAAAGGAAAATGATCCCTCTTAGTGCATGCATTCAAAGGACGAAAGTCCACACAAACTCGCTACTTATTTCCTTTCTTTGGTGTGACAACTACAGGAGATATCCATTCTGAATCATCAATAGGAAAGATGAATCCCGCCTCAAGTAGTTGTGTTACCTCTTTCTTTAGTGCCTCAGCTTGGATCACCCACAATCGCCTTAAGCATTGCACAACTGGCTTGCTTCCTGGCTTCAACTTGATCTTGTGCTCCACAAGAGAGACTGGTCGAACCTATGAATAGCTTGTTGCAAAGAGACATGGAAAATCATCTAGCATATCCAAGTACTGGAGCTTCTCACTACCTGATAGAGAATCACCAAGAAGCTCTTCATTGCATTGGCATCGTTTAGTGTGCTCCACATCCTCCACATGAAGTGTCTCTACAGGATCTTCTTGCACCACCACCTTGTTCCTTCCTGACTCATCCCGATCAGCACCAAGACAAAGACCAAAGGCCACTCCTTCCACCTCACCCTCTGAGTTGGACTCCTCGGAGCTACACCCTGTCTCTTCTTCTTCATCGCTTAAGTCAGAGCTTGAACTCTCTGATGTTGAAGACTCCTCCTTGACAACTTCCTTTTTGTGGCTTCTGATGTTGTAGCGCACCTTCTTATCATTTCCCTGCAAAATCAATTCTCCAGTATCCCACTTTTGAATAGCCTTCACCTTGCGTAGCCAAGGCCTTCCCAAAATCAATGGATAGGCACGTGCATCTGGCTTGGTAGGGATCACCTGAAAAGTAGTCGGCACAGAAATTCCACATACATCCACTTCTAGATTCTTCACAACTCCCAAGGTCTTAACCCCAGTGTTGTCAGCCAATTTGATGCGATAAAGAGAGGTAGTACTAGAGTATTTTAAATCAGCATCTATCATGGTCTTCTCACTCATGACATTAATCGATGCACCTCCATCAATGTACACATTAGAAATCACTTGACCATCAATGATCACATCAACCACAAGTACATCATCACCAACATCTATATCTACCTTTTGAACAATAGGAATGGCACTTTTCTTCTTTTTCTTCTTTGACACTCTTGTGCTTGCTAGTTTTCCCCATTCCTTCTGTAGTTTTGGAGACAAAGCAAGTAATTGACCAAAGGTGATATGAGCTTCCTTTTCTTTAAGGTCGGACAACAAGTCATAGCTTCTAATTCCTTGTCCTAAAGGAAAGTCTGACTGGCTATTTCTCCTTCTAGATGCCTTCTTTTTCTTACTACGGTGTTCCTCTTCCTGATGTTCCTCATCTACTTCGTCCTTGCTTTCTTCTTCTTCTTTTGCTTTACCACGCCCCTGTTTAGCCATCATTACCTCTCTTTCCTCATCCCCTGAAGAATCTTCTAACAAGGATACTTGTTTTTCTTCTTTCTTTTTCAATTTAGGACACTCGGGGCAATAGTGACCTTTTTCATTACATTCATAGCAAGTGACCCCACTCCTATCTCGAGGCCTATCTTCACTCTTTGGCGCTCTAGGTTGTCGTGCATTAACCAAATGCAATTTCAAATCAGCAAACTCTGCCATCAATTGGGAGATATTATGATCTAACTCAGAGGACTTTGGTACCTGAGGAGTGCCCATTACCTCCACCTTAGAAGTTAAAGCTGTTGAAGACACAAAAGAGGATTCGATCTTTAGAGAAGCTTCTTTCTTGGTTGCAATGCGAAGTGCCTCCACGTATGTTGTTGGATCTTTACTCATTACTTTTGAGCGAAGACGAGGCTCCAAAGCCATAACAAATTTGCTCATCTTTAAGTGCTCCATCCCTGAGAGACTTTGAGGGGCCGATGATGCAGATGCCACAGCTCGCAAAGCTGCCCTTTCATACTTTGTCCATAAAGTTTCATATCGGATTGCCAAGGTAGAGACCAACTCACCCTCTCCTTGATAGAATCGGTCCAACTGCAACATCAAAGCATTTGGCGACTCCATTGCCCCAAATCTCTGCTTCATTGCTACCACCACTTGGTCCCAGTTCTCCTTGGTAGAGTCCGGCAAGGTCTCATGCCAACTCAAGGCTACATCTTCAAGAAAATCAGGCAAAATCTCCGCCCGATCCTTCATGGACCATCCAGAAAGCCGGCATCCTCAAACAAAATCCCGAAGATAAGACTCCGGGTCTTCCCCTTGGGTCCCTCGAAACATTGGAATCTTCACCATGATGAAACACAAAAAGGAAATACCAAGATCCAAATAATATCCCAAACAAGATCCGAACAAGATCCCACAGAGCCTTAGTATACCAAGACCAACTTATTATGCATAACCACTTGTTGAAAACCCTCCATAATGTGATCCTCATCAAAATCTTCAAAAATAAGTGACCAACTAGCACCATGAAAACATTGTGTATACATGCATTCTAGAATCACACTTTGCACAATAGGAAGTGCACATAAAAGCTTCAAGATATTGTAATCTTCATCATTTGCATAGCAAAAGAAGTTGAAAGCATTGAGAATCACCACTCCATTGTTATAGTCAAAACTACCCAAAGACTCAACTCTTCTTCACACCAAGCTGCCAAGGCATGGAACAATCCCCAATCTATCATTGTGCCTACTGTCGGCGTTGTTGATTCACCAACATATTCAACAGTCCAAACATAAAGGATATGATCATGGTGACTGTGCGAATAGCTTGAGCATCACCTTCACAATCTTCAAGTTCTCTTAAACGGGTTGCAATCTCTTCTAACGGAGTTCTTCTAGGCATCTTCTTTATCTCATCAAAACACATGCCTCTTCTAGGCATAACATGCAATCAAGTACACCCGAGACTGTTTAGTAAGGTGGGATGAATCCAATACCAACGTACTTGGCAACTCCACCAAAAGATGTGACATGAAGTTGGGGGTAATAAACTTCATGCACCTCTTCACTTCCTGCTGCTTTCGAACTGACAGCCAAAGATATTTATCATTGAGAAGGGGACATTAGAAAAAAACTTTTATGCTAAGATACCACACCATACTTTCCTCCCTCAGATGAGAGTGAAGATGGTAACATCCCAAGTGATGTTGTAATCAAGCATAGGGAGAAGGAAAGGATCAGCAGAGGCCATAATCTCAGCGAGCCGATCTGCGCCAAAGAAAAGAGCGATACGTTGTTGAAAGAAGATCTTGTAGCTCAACATGACATGAACTGATATATATCGAGGAGTTTGAAGGGGCTGATTAGGTCGGATGGGTAGATTCCGAGGAAACATTGCACCTCCTTCATAGACACCTTTACACTTAGCTCAAAACACTCTACAAACTGTCATTAGACACATAGGCCTATAACTTTTAGTAGAGACATGATATCAGAGATTTAAGCAGACAAAGAGATGTGTCTTGATATGGGCTTCATGCTGATATAAGTTTCATTGAAAACAGACAGACCGTTGAAGAGATATGGACAATTTACTAGAAGGGGGTAAAAACTGTCATGAAAACAGACTATCAAACACAGAGACTCATAACATTTTGCAGCAGTATCTGATTCAAGATTTAAGCACATAGAGACATGCATATTAAATAGAGATTCGCACTGATATATGTTTCGTAAGAAACAGAGAAGCGGCCAAAAAGTTATGGATAGTTTACTAGATGGGGGTAAAAACTGTCATGAAAACAGACTACCAAACACAGAGACCCATAACTTTTCGCAGCAATATTTGATTCAAGATCTAATCAATACAAACATGTGCCTTGAAGAGAGCTTCATGCTGATATAAATTTCATTACAATTGAACTACCGAGCAGAAAGTTATGAGCAAAACACTAATAGGGGGTCAAACTGTCATGAAAACTACCCTCCACCCAGGCTATATTCTCGCCTGAGCAAGATGCTCCCTCAAGACTCCACCTTTATCAACGATCGACCCCTCATAGATTTCTCCTAGAAGAGGGGAAGAAGTTTGCATGGTGGCTCGGGAAACAGAGGGACCATGTGTGCACAGTGGGCAGCCGAATAGAAAGAACTTTTAAGGCTTTGAAAGAAAGAAAAGGGAAGAGATACTCAAGAGAGAGAGAACCTGAAGTGACCTTCATTACAAATAGAGTGAGAATCCACTTCAACACTACAAACACAAGGGAGAAGAAGAGGTTTCATACATACAAGAGGGAGCAGAAGCTCCAAGACTACTCATAGAGAGAGAATAAACTAGAGAGAGAAGGACTCAAGAGTCTACATAAGAGAATATCTACAAGAGGGAGAGAAGGCTCATGAAAGAGGCTTGGGGAGACTAGAGCTACAGCAACATGAGGCCTAATGGTGGAAGAGATTGATGAACAAGGGAGAGGAGGGCTTCTTTTATAGAGATTTTGTTACCCTCCTTCACCCATTTACAATTGCTACCTGTAGATTCCTTTCCCCATCAATCACATAAGCACGTGTCACCATCCATGTCCTTTTTGGCTACTCTTGCCATGTGTCCCATCAAAAGATGCTCAAGACTCTTAAAATATTGAGAAAGTCAGGAGTCTCCTCACATGGAGCCCATAGGGACCCTCTCTTTTCCACATGTCCACATCCTCCTTATTCCACATAGGAGTTCTAGAAGGATTCCTCTTGACTTTACACTCCTCCACATGCCTTCCATACGCTTGGCATGTGGCCTCTCTTATATTATTGGAACACATGGACATGAGCCCACCTCTTTATATGACTCACTCTTCCTATTTTCTAAAAAACTCCATAATATCCCATACACAAATAACTCTCACCCCATACCAAGGTATTTATAATTCATACCTATGGTATTTACAATGAGCCATTCCACTCATCCTCTTCATCCCATACAATATCATAGAAAGTAGGAATAAGTTAGAGCCGCTAGGCTATCACTTGATACTCAAACTCTTATCAAAGATAGAGAAAAACATTATCAATGCCAAGTTAAAAATATCAATTTTTGGCATCACACTACCCACACTGGTTGCTTAGTCTTCAAAGGCATGAAATTTTCATCTTTATAGCTTCAACTTTCACATATCAATGTATATCACATGAACAAAATGAAAGGTAACACTGACATATGACATCATAAATATTGTGTGTATTCAACATTTCTCTCAAGTATAAAAAATACTCTCTTGAAGGCCTTAATTCACGTAGTTGTGCTCATTTCAGCAAAGCACTTCATGCTTCCACTTTTTTTCTTGGGGCAAAGAAAGGAAACTTCTATTAATGCTTGGGGGGAAAACCCCATACAAATCAGCTCCAGAACAAGGCTGATGATGGTAAATACAAGGAGATATGTGTGGCTATTCCAGTCCAAACTATCAAAAATCCCAGCTCACTGCCTAGGGGTATCTTGAACAAGAGCGAATAGCCAGGGCAAAAGCCTGTACATCTAATAGATATCTCTTGTTAGAAAAGTGTAGAATATGCTTGCATGCCAAGCCTTACACAAACGCTTCCACCTCTCAGTGGTACCATGCAAGCCTGAGTCTCCACGCTCCTAGCAGGTGCGTGGAGTGAAGATGATGTCCTACCAAATGGCTACTAGTGTAGCCGCCAGTGGAACCTGGTGCCCTCCCATCCTGTGACTGCAACGGGCGACGTAGATGTTCCAGGCAGTAATGTTGGCCATTGTCTCCCACACACTATCCTCCAATAACGACAAAGGGTGGGTGTGGGGGATGATGATATGGCATCAAGGAACTCCATCCATAGGACTTGCTCACCATGACTCCTGTATGTCGGTGATACCTACTCAATAGCAAAAGGATTTTGTCCCTCTGTGAACCATCCCACCATCCCCCATGTGAAGTCTCTCTGCATCCTCTTTACAGGTAAAGAAGACAAGCGATGAGATTTTGGTGTGAGAGTCCATCTCGTGAGAGGGAGAATAGAGAAAGGAGCTTCTCGCTCAGGAGCCAACAAGAAAGGGCTAGAGCAAAGAATAATTCAAAATGGGGAAGCAAGAGGAATGAGAGAGAATTAAAGGAGTGTGGTAGCTGGATGGGAGGATTTGGCTTCAGGTCAAATGGTGCAAGTTTGGTTGAGAAACTAGGTTTCTCATTTTGGTTACAATTAAGAAACTAGATGGGAGAGTTGAGGAAGCAAGTGGGTGCTCCACATCATTGTTTGGGCCATTGAATAAAGAAATAGAGAAGTCAAGCCACTTCCAATATTCTATTGCCCTCCACCAGCCAATATTCTATTGCATTTTATTCACCTTATTCTTCCATGTCACCAGTCCAAGGGATCCTTTATAGGGCCCTTTTTGAGTCCAAAGTTTTTGTAATAAATATCGTTGACACACACACACACACCATCAGGGATCCTCGTGAAGTGTGGATATGTATATTATTCTGTGATAGCTATCAGGAAGCTTGATCGATACTCTATATCTTTGATAAGGGATGGATATATAGACCCCCGGACTATATGATTACCAACTATGCATGCCCATGGTCATGGAAGGATCCTTATGATTGTCAATGACATAAGCAACTAAGTTGCATTAATTAGGGCGTATTTTTTTTTAATTCAAAAAAAACGCGCAAATACACATTTTTTACGATTTAAGACATTTCAAACGTTTTTTGCTATTTTATTCGTACAAATAACCTATTCGTACGAATAATTTGCTATTCATATGAATAATTTTATTCATGGGAATAAGTTTATTTGTACAAATAACACAGTTTATTTGTACAAATAACACAGTTTATTCGTGCGAATAAACATAGTATAAACATGTAGCCACCACTGCCATTTATGGTATTCGTATGAATACATCCACCTGCCTTCCTTACCACCTTAGCCACTTGCTTGCCAGCCCTGCTACCTCCTGCTTGCTTGTGGTACCTACCAACTCTCTTCATAGGTACCTTCGAAACCCTTCCTTGCGAGACTGACACTCATCTCTCTTGCGATAGATGTGTGTTGCAGTCTTTCGCTAGTAATTAATGTTTATTTGTTTTGTTTTGTTTAGGATTGGCACTCATCTCTCTTAAGTGCCATCCTGTCTACACACTAAAATACAATACAATACAAATATTAAATAATTTAAAAAGACTACAACACACAGAGTTGTGTGCTGCAGTTTGTTTTTGTTGTGTGTTACAGCTTCAATTTAATATAAATAATGGTTTTTAACCTGAGACTGGCACTCATCTCTCTTGAGAGTTGTGTGTTGCAGTCTCAGTTTGTATAAAAATGTTTGCTTGTAGGAAATCTTGGGCTAGCACCCATCTCTCTTAAGAGAGTTGTGTGTTGCAGTCCAAGCTTAGTGATATTTTCATAGATGCTTATTTTAGCACTCATATCTCCCTTGAGAGTTATGTGTTGCAGTCTAAGTTTAGAGATGTTTTCAAGAACACTTAGTCTGGCACTCAACTATCCCTTGATAGTTATGTGTTGCTGTCTAAGTTAGATATCATGCGATGTGCTCTTAAACACTTATTCTAGCACTCAATTGTCCTTTGATAGTTGTGTGTTGCAGTCTAAGTTAGATATTATGCGATGTGCTCTTAGACACTTAGTCTGGCACTCAATTGTCCCTTGTGTGTTGCAGTCTAAGTTAGATATCATGTGATGTGCTCTTAGACACTTAGTCTGGCACTCAACTATTGTAAGAAAACAATACAACGTCTGTGCTCAACAGATAACAGGATCTCATATGCAAGAGAAAAAAGCAGATAGTATGGAGAATCAAAAAATTTGATTACTATAAAACTGATACAATAGATGGCGCTGCCTCCCAACTGTGCACTCCTGTGTGAGAAGCTTCGATGGCGTGCTGGAAACAGTAGAGGACAGAGGCTGGATGCTAAGGAATTAGGGTTGTTATAGCCAGTGATGAATATGGGCTTCACGGGCTTGCTCTCATATAGCCTTGATGTATTTCAGTACCCGCATCCCTGCCCTCCAATGGTTCTCCCGGGGCTTATTGGAAAACCTGCTTAATACACCAGACGCAAAGCTGATGTCCGGTCACGTGTTGCACAAGTAAATCAAACTGCCCACAAGCCTTTTGTACTTCGCTTCGTCCACCAGTGGTGATGAATCCTCGTTTGAGAGCTTCATGTCAACCTCCATAGGGGTGCCAACTGTCTTGCACTCAACCATGTCAAATGCCTTCAGTATCTCTCCAGCATACTTCAGCTGTGAGATGAAGATCTGTTTTGGCTCTTGCCAAACTTCAATCCCCAAACAGAAATGCATCAGCTGAGGTCTATCATTTCAAACTCTTTTCCTAGCAACTGCTTTGTCTGCAAGATCTTTTCTTCATGGTTCCTTGTTATGACAAGGTCGTCCCCATAAAGGACCATGATCATACACTTGCCTACTTCTCTGTAGATATACAAATTTGCATCAGATGGGCTCCCTTAGCACCCACTTCTCTAACATGACTGAAACCGAATCTTTCCCAGTTCACCAAAGACAGACACCACCAACCTTAGTGTAGGAGAAGAACGGATCTGCTTTCAACATTCTCGAAAGATCCAGACAGCTGCAATAAAATGCAGATCTCAACCCTCAAGGCCTGAACAGATACCATCATAGAAGAAGCATCAAACCTTGTCCTAGACTAGTATCCTGCTCCAATTGCCAGACCGACCGTAAAAGTAAGGGATACCACTGCAAAAGCAGAGTTTCCCCAATACTTCTCGCCAAGACATTTTACCATCCTTGTCATTTTGACTACAACTGCATCTTTGCAAAGAGTATCCCGCCGAATATTTGTGATGTAAATGCAGTAGCATTGACCCAATCATCACGACATGTATGGGTGTTAAATTATTAGGGCACAAGGGCTACCGAGCTCCTACAAGTGCACACACAGTAAAATTTCCTTGTCACGATCACATATAAGATATACCATCAAATACAGAGTCCAAATCCGATACAAAATCATTCAGCTTTGCCTACATGTCCTTACCCTTGGGATGTCTCCTATCACCCGCCAAAAGATGTATGCACCAATCCACTATGGTAAGTCCACCAGCTCTCCTTGGGCATTTTCCATGCTTGTGCACTCTCTTTCATTACTTAGATCATCCCATGATCCTCTTACATCTGAGCAGCATCACCACATATGTTTGCCATCAAGACATATGCTGCGGATAGGCTTGCATCTAACTGCACCACATTTTCAAAGGCATGCCTTCCAACCTCAACATTTTTCCATTTTTGACAGGCACCCAACAAGGTCAACCATACAACAACATTAGGTTGGAAAGGCCCCTTTTCCACCATCACCACTTCCTCGTCCAGTCGACCTGCATGATCAATTATACAGGTATAGTGCTCAATGGTTGGAATAATACCATATTGTTCGCTCATAGCATGAAAGTACTCCTGCCCTTTGTCCACTAGACCCACATGACTGCATACGATGAAAAGACTAAGATATGTGGGCCCATCGGGTTGTATGCCTTTCTCCCTCATTCTATCAAAAAAATGGAACACTAGTTTACTCTCACCCTTGTGGGTATATCACACTCCAGACTACATCATCCCTAGTGTCCAGTGCATCAAACAATTGTTGGGCATCACCCATGCTCCCACATTTAGCATACATGTCAATAAGGCTAGTCATAACGATTGCCATGGTCTCGAGACCAACCTTTCTAATTTGAGAATGCAATTCCTTTCCAGTTTCCAGAGCTGCTGCACTACAACATGCTTTCAGCATGGCAACAAAGGTAACACTACTAGGTGACAGACCTTGTTCTTGCATTTGTACATAGAGTCTAGAAGCCTCCTCTTTTTCTTCTTGCTCAGCATATCCCAAGATTATGTTAGTCCATGTGACCACATCACGGTGAGGCAACTGATCAAAGACATGCTGTGCATCGTCCATGCTCCCACATTTCACATACATGTTCACCAAAGTGTTTCCAATAGACACATCTGACTCAAAACCCCTCTTTACTATTTGAGAGTGGAATGCTATACCCTTTGTTAGGAATCCTGAAGTCAATAATTTCCCTCCAATTTGCTTCCCCACTTCCAGTGCTAGCTGGCTGCTGCAAGCCTTCAACACACCAACAAAGGTTCAATCATTAGCTTGGACACCTTCCTGTGCATCTGTGAATAGAATTCCAAAGCCAGCACACTCTCTTCTTGCTCTGCATACCCTGTAATCATGGCATTCCAAGTAACCACATTACGATAAGGCAATTCCAAAAAGACCTGCAGTGCATCCGCCATGCTCCCACATTTCGTGTACATATCTACCAAGGTGGTCCCCACAAATACATCAGACTCAAAGCCACTGTTTACTACTTGGGAATGAATGGCTCTTAACTACTTGGGAGTGGATGGCTCTACCTTTTGCTAGGCATCCTGCTTTTGCGAAACTTCCCTCTTCTAATGCTGCTAGAGAACTGCAAGCCTTCAAAGCACCAGTAAAGGTTCGATCATCCGGTTGGACACCTTCCTGGTGCATCCGTTCATACAACTCCAAAGCCTGCCCACCCTCTTCCCACTTGGCATACCCCAGAATCATGATGTTCCATGACACAACATTGCAATTTGATATAGTGTCAAACACATGATGGGCATCCATCATACTGCCACGCTTCACATACATATTCATCAAATTGTTTGACTTAAACACTTCAAGCTCCGATGAAGTTCTAGGAGGAAAGCTAGGTATTCCTTTGTCCTTTTCAAGGTGAAGAAACCTTTTGTGCATAGCATTTCCAGCTATGCCTGCACCGAAAAATTGACAGCAAAGGGGTAGCCTAAGCTGTGAACCCATGATGATCTAGAGGCTGTTGCCTCTTTGACAAGTTCCTTCAATGCATTAAACTATGTTACATGGGCATATGAGCGGCAAAAACGCCAGCCCTGTTTTTAAATTTGACCCATTCCAATTTTGCATACAGCGAGGATACAAATTCAAAGTTAGATGTGTACAATTTGATTTGCTAGAACCGTTGATTTTACAATTCATTTTAGGGACCATAGCAGAGTCTAAAGACAAGAATGAAGGGAATAGTATCAAGAGAGAGAGAGAGAGAGTGAGGAGCGACAACGAGAAGAGGTGTGCCAGATCCTCAAGATTCAGATCCCACTCCCTAAAAAGTTGCTAGGAGGGAAGTACCCTTAGATACATACGAACCTTAATAAAAAATTCCTGTCTTCTCAGTGGGTTCCACAGAATGCAACAAAAAAAGCCTAACGCTGAAGATGTAGGTTCTTCCCAATCATATCTTCCCCGACAGCCTGAATAAGACTCCTGAAGCAACTAATTCGAGGCTTGGAAAAAGCAGACTGTAATCATGGTTTAGAGGGGAAATGGAATCACTAGAGATGTCAACTCCAGAGAACTAATGTAGACCATCAGAGGCTCAGAATGCATCATCAAGTACAAAGTATTGGGACATATTTGCCAAATCCCCCACTAGATGAGAAAATAAAAATTTGCAGTTGCAAGATCAGAACGGGCTGTTGGACTCATTTGAGGACTTAGATATTCCATTGTTGGAATAGATGTGCTTGGAAATTTGATCCCAAGGGAGATCACCGAGAATGGACTACCACCAAGGATTCTAATTCCTTTGGATACGTAAACCTTCAGAGTAGCTACTTGGACCTCTCTAGATCCCTAAAGTGCTCTTGCAGTAGGCGATGCTCAAGGGTGGGAAGCACAGGAATGCAACCTTCAACACCCTCCCCAACACCTCCTTGGCAACACCTACAGACTTTCATCCAAAAACTTTGCAAGAACTACAAATACAAAGGCCATCCATAACAAGTGAATACATTCAAGAGGCCTGCTCTGGCAAACTGAAAGCTAGCAGCTTAGAGAGAGAGAAGAAGACGAAGAAAGAAGAAGGAGAGAGAGAGAGAGAAAGGGGGAGAAAATGATGGCCAAATTTTCGAAATTACTATAATGGGATTAGCTTCTTACAGAAATCACCATCGCTTAAGGCCTAGCCCAGGGGCAAGCCAAAAACTAGGTACAAAATAAGGAGCAAATACAAGAAATAAGACAAACCCATCTATATCAAATATTGGCCGCATGCTTAAAACTTTGAAAGAACATCATGAAGAAAAGCCTATAAAGCAGTGAACATTGGAATTTCTAGCCCTAAGTCAAACAAGGTGGGGATCCCACTATGGCCCTACCTTTTAGAGTGTCATTATAAGTCCAAGTGTAAGTAGCTTGATAAATATTTTGAATAACTTGTGAAAAGAAACGATAGGTGTAAATTGGAAGGAAAGGAAAAAAGAAAAAGCAAGTGAAGGTGAAGGAATATCGGGATAGGTAGATGAGTGAAAGAGAGGAGATTAAAGAGGTGAAAAGGTGTATGTGTGTGTGTGGTGGATGGGCCATTAAATAAAAGTGGGGACATGCCTACTTTGGCAAGAGTAATATAAATGTGGTGTCATACAAGAGAGAAAGAGAGCCTCCATCTTTAGAGAGGAACAAAAGACAAAAGCTTTAGGATAAAAGACAAAAGCATTTAGGATAGGTCATGCAGAATGGATGCAAGATGCAAGGAAAATGGAAAGACCAGGATTTGTGGAGACTAGTGATGATATTGCACATCCTATTGTGCAGATTGGTAAAATTCCTTTGTCTATGCAGGATGGGAAAAAGAAATACCTATCCGATGTATTTCATGTCCCGAATATCACCAAGAACCTGGTTTTTGTTGGTCAAATGGTTGAGCAGGGCTTGCAGGTCAGATTTAATCCTCATGGATGCTTTGTTGAGGATATGAAAAATAAAGGTCACTTGATAGCAAAAGGGAAGAAGAAAGGTAGGATGTTTACATTGGATGCGGACATGCCTAAATTGAGTGCAGTAATGTTTGTGCATGAGACTGGTGTAGTTGCAGATATTGATATCTGGTATATGGATAGGCAGATTGAGATCAGGAGGATCTCCTCAAAGCAATGTAGATAGTGGTATGCAAGTATCAAAAAAAGGAAAAGAGAAAGTAGATCAGCCCATGGTTGATGTGAATGCAGGTCACTCTTATGTGGATGGTGAATTTAATGGCTCAGATAAGAGCCTTGATGATGAGTTGGGTATTCCTTCTGTTGTTACACCTGGAGTAAGGAAGACAAGGGATGTTTTGAGAGCACCTATACCTGGAGTAAGGAAGACAAGGGATGTTTTGAGAGCACCTATACCTTTACAACCATTCACTATACCTATATGGTCAAAGTGATACATGAACCAGAACCCAGTTCTTTTGAGCAAGCCATGGGAAAAGAAAAATGGGAGAAAGCCATGGATGAAGAAATGGATGCCTTGGAAGCAAATGCTATATGGGAATTGGTGCCTTTGCCTAAAGATAAGAATGTGATTGGCTGCAAGTGGGTTTATAAGGTGAAGCACAATGCAAATGTTCTGTGAACAGATACAAGGCAAGATTAGTTGTCAAGGGGTATGCACAGACATATGGCATTGATTATGAAGAAACATTCAGTCTGGTTGTAAGGATGGCAATCGTAAGAGCAGTCATTGCTATGGCTGCATCAAAGGGATGTTCTTTACATCATATGGATGTAAAGATTGCTTTCTTGCATGGTGGTTTGCAAGAAGAGTTCTGTATGGAGCAGCCACCAGGTTATGTTCATGCTGTTCTGTATGGAGCAGCCACCAGGTTATGTTCATGCTTTCTTGCATGGTGGTTTGCAAGAAGAGTTCTGTATGGAGCAGCCACCAGGTTATGTTCCTGAGTTTGTTTACAGGTTAAAGAAAGCCTTGTATGGCTTGAAGCAAGCACCTAGAGCATGGTCTAACAAGATAGGACAATATCTTGTCACTATTGGCTTTCAAATTTTCAAGGTAGATTTCTCACTTTATGTGAGAAAAATAGAGAAAGGCATTATGCTGCTTGTCATTTATGTTGATGATTTGATCATCATAGGTGGTAGTGATGAAGATATCCTTCATGTGAAAATGCTTTTGAAGCAAAAGTTTTAGATGAAGGATTTGGGAGAGCTGCGTTACTTCTTGGGCATTGAGGTGATTAGATCCACAAGTGGGATATGGCTCTTACAAAGGCAGTATGGATTGGACATGCTGTCCAAATATGGGATGACAAGCTGTAAGCCTATTTCAGTTCCTTTGGAGCAGAATGTGAAGTGGAGCGCAGATGCAGGTGAGCTTCTGGAAGACCCTACTATGTATAGATGCATAGTAGGAAGTTTGATTTATATTTTGGATGTGGCTAGACGCATACTGAGGTATGTGAAGTCCACATTGCACTATGGACTATTTTATGAGACTGGGTTCAGATACAATTGCATGGATACACTGATGCTGATTAGGTAGGTAGTATTTCTTATAGATGATCTAAAAGTGGATATGTGTTCTCTTTTGGGAGTGCTGCAGTCACTTGGAGCAGCAAGAAACAGCCTACAGTTGCCTTGTCGAGCACAGAGGCTGAGTACAGGGGTGCAGCAATGGCTGCATGTGAGGTAGCTTGGTTGCGTAAGCTACTTTAAGATATGCATCAATCTACAAATGGGCTAGTTGTCATTTATTGTGACAACATGAGCAGTATACACTTGGCAAATAACCCAGTCTATCATGCTAGAACAAAGCACATTGAGGTGCATTATCACTATGTGCAGGAAAAGGTTCTAATAGGTTTTATTGATCTAGTTTATGTCAGCATAGAGGATCAGGTAGCTGACATATTCACGAAGACATTAGGCATAGAGAAGCTGTGCAAGTTCAAAGACCTGCTTGGTGTGCAGGAATTAGGATTGAGCTCGAGGGGGAGTGTTGAGATATCGAGCTCCACTCGTGATATGCCAGGGTGACCGTTGTGCATTTATGTCACCGACTTGTTAGCTGCAGATGCGGTTGGTACACCGCCCATGCATAATAGCTGGATGATAGCTATCTTTATGTACTCTAGTTAGTGGCTCAGTTAGTATGCCACCTAGGTTAGCTGAGTTTGGTTTGAGACCCACATATAGGGTTCACCTATTCCTTTTGTACTTAAAGAGAGAGTTCTTTTGGCTTTCACAACTAAGAAGAGGAAAACTGTTTTCAACCTCTACCTTTGTGTGTATTCCCCCATTGTGTATGTGAGAAAGCCGCAAGTGAGACTCCTTACTTCTCTTCCACTCTCTTCACACAAGCATGATGTTGTCATTTTCCGTCAGTGTCCATGGCATGAAGTGCATGCTTACTCTTCCCATGATTTTTATGGCATCAATAGGGGCTGATATAGTCTCGCATTAGCCTTTTTTCCTTTATCTTCTTGGCATTGAGTGCATCTCATGGGCAAGTCCACTGGATTATTTGACAAAGTACTCCTAGAGATGAAGTGTATCGCATGCTCAATCTTCTTATGAGGTGGTAGCTCCTTTGGGAGTTCAATAGGATCTTATGAGGTGGTAGCTCCTTTGGGAGTTCGATAGGGAACAGAAGCAGAACAAAAGAGGTGAGAGAGAGGGAGAGCTAGAAGAGAGCCACATAAGTTTTGGTGGTTGCAGAACACCCTAATGTTCTATGTCATCCATATATATATGTATTTTAGTATTGTACATAACCGGGGTAAGGCATAGTGGCCTTTAACCCTCAGAACCTCCCACTTAAAGGCCAATGTGTGTTTAAGAGAGAGCAACCAATGGACATACTATCCAATGCACATCAATACACGACAATACTCAAACCGTTGACTAGGTAGACTCTTCGTCAACATATTTGCAGGGTTATCATCTGTATGAACCTTGACAAGCTCTATGCGCTTATCCTCAACTACATCCCTGATGAAATGGTACTTGACCTCAATGTGTTTGGTCTTTGCATGAAAGACCAGATTTCGTGCTAGCTGAATAGCACTCATGGAATCACTATGCAATGTCGGTACACTTATATGAATCCCCAAATCTCCCACTACCCGATCAAGCCATATAGCCTCCTTGTAACCCTATGTGGCTACAACATACTCGACCTCTGTGGTAAACAAAGCAACACACTTCTATGCGTGAGACATCCACGACACTGCACCACCTACAAAGGTGAACACATAACCAAAAGTGGATCTCTTGCTATCCACACGCCTTGCATAGTCTGAATCTGTGTACACAAGTACATGCATCTCTCATCTACCAAAGCAGATACACATCTCCTTGGTACCCTTCATGTACCTCATGATGCACTTAACTGCCTCCCAATTTCTCTTTCCTAGATCAGCCATATATTAGCTACTAACAGCTCTCACTGCAAATGCAATGTCCGGTCTAGTAGCTATCATAGCATACATAAGACTCCCAACTAATGATGCATAAGGAACCTTGGCCATCATGGCCCTCTCCATGTGGCAAGGAAACCAAGTCTCAAGTCTTATCTTTCATGAGTGAATTCATCTCTGATTGCATAGCATACTCCCACTTGTGCTAATCCTTGCGCATCATAGCCTCTCTATAGAAAGAAGGCTCCCCGTAATCAGTAAGCATCACATAGTCTGCCCCTAGAACAAACCTATCAAGCAGTCTAGACACTCTAGCTAATCTTCTCAAGGGCATTTTAGCTTGTTGTCTGGCCTGCATATCAGCCTCATTGGGCTCATTATTTCCACCAATAGATGATCCACCATCTGCCCTTGATTGTGTACCTATGGGAGTACCTGGTGGCACCATTTCCTACACATTCGGTGCATGGGTAGCTTGCTGTCTATCAACATATGTGGGTGGATTCACATCCTGGAAAGTGATTCTCCTCATTTCCACATCCCTCATGGGTGTCTTATGCATCTTCTTCTCATTGAATAGCACATTATGGGTTCCTATAATCTTCTTTGCTTCTGGATCCCAGAGATGATAGCCCATCTCTCCACTTTTCCCATAACCCAGAAAGATGCATTTCGTAGAGACTTAGGATCTAGCTTCTTCCGAAGCTCTTTTGGCACATGTGCATATGCCTCACCCCCAAATATACGCAAATGAGAGTAAGAGGGATTCTTTCCACTCCATGCCTCTTTAGGAATACCACCATCCATACTCTTGCTGGGTGATCTATTGATCACATTTACTACAGTCTTCATTGCCTCAATCCAAAAACCACCAGAAAGACTTACATTGGAAAGCATACATTGCAACATTTCCTTAATGGTGCGGTTCATCTTTTATGCAACTAGATTTTTCTTTGGAGTACGAGGGGACGTGAGCTCCCTCTGGATCTCACTTGTATCACAGAAATGTTGAAAGTCATGATAGAGATACTCTTCACTGTTGTCAGTTCATAGGCATTTAAGTGTTCTACCTGATTGATTTTCAAACAAGCCCAAAATCAAACAAGCCCAACCATTTCTAAAATACATGGAACACATTGCTCTTCCAAGCCATTGCATAAGCCCACACTTTCCTAGTTGGATTATTAATGAATGTCACATAGTGTTCAACCCTGCCTAATGATCATGTAGGCATGGGACAGCATACATCTGAATGCACCAAATCAAGCTTTTCAAGCTCTTTCTTTTCCCTTCTTTTATAAGCTGATTTAGTCTACTTCCCATAGAGACAGTGCTCACAAAATTCAAAGTAAAAAAAACTCAAATGTGGTACAAAACCAAAACGGCATAAGAGTTTCATCCCATTTTGGCTCATATGGCCCAATGGGCAATGCCACAAAGAAGTACTTGGCTGCTTGATTATTGCAACAACATGATCAGACACCCCTGATACATGTAAGGGATACAGAGCTCAACACTTGGGACCCCTGGCCAAAAGCATAGAGCCCTTTTGAATTTTCCAACTCCCAAAACCAAAGATGGTATGAAAACTAGCATCATCTAACTGACCTGCTGAAATGAAGCTCTTGGTCAGCTTAGGCACATGTCTCACATTTTTCAAAACAAATGCGGACCCATTTGCAAAAAAAAACTTTATGTCACATGCTCCCACTATGTCCCATGCATAGGTATTTCCAAGATGCACACAACTTGTCTCTCCACTGTCATAAGTGGAGAACCATTCCCTATGGGGTGTAACATGGAAGTGAAGCACCAAAATCCAAAATCCAATTTAGGGAATATGCATCATCTAAAGTGGTAAGCAGCTTTGTAGGTACACTAAACATGAAGAGAATGTCATTGTCACTATCATCACTAACTGCATTGATCTCCTAGATCTTCACTTTTCCTTTGTCCTCCCTTGGACTCTCTTCCTTATTATTTGCACCCCAATTTTCATGCCTTTTCTTATTCTATTGTTCCCTTTTCAGCTTGTTGTATTCCCTTTTCATGTGGCCCTTCTTGCCACAGTGGTAACACTCAATGTTTTGAGCCTTGGATTTGCTATGAGACTTCCCTCTTTCTTGGGACTTCCCCTTGAACTGTGATCTTCCCCTTTGCACATTTAAGGTTTCATCCTGCTTGTTACAATCCATAGACTTCTGTCTAATCTCCTTGGCCCCCACAACATCATCAAACTTCAGTAGTGCAGCAAGTGCACAGTTATTGACAACTGTACGAAAGGTATCCCATGAGGATGGAAATGAACGTAAGAGGAATATTGCCTTTGTCTTCGTGTTGAAATTTAGCTAAGCCTGAAGCTGGCTGAAAATTATATCGAATGCATTTCAGTGAGAAGCAATGGATACCCCTTCCTTCAACTGCAATTCAAACCACCTCTTCATGAGGTAAATTTTATTAGAGGCAGTTTTTCCTTCTTGTATTGGCACATAATTTCTTCCACAAATCTTTCGTAGTCTTCTCATCTACTACTCTGAAATAAACTAACTCTGAAAGATAAAGTCTAATAGCATGCTTTGCTAATGCATCCAACTCATTTTGCAATCTTTGCATACATGACATCCATGACATGACCTGCACTTTCCACGGTGGCTAAAAGAATACTTCAAAAAACCACTCTAGATGTGAAGTAAACCTAAGTCAAAGTCAAAGCATGCAATTGACCTGTAAATGAAACCTTAGAAGCCTAAGGTTCAATAAAAATGCCACGTGTCAAAAAATCAAAGATTTGAACCTTTGAATGGAATTTTTGATAGAGAAACAGAAGATTTGATGTCTCAAAGAGACGAAACTTCTCCAAATCTCCACGAAATTGCGCAAGAGCTTTTCGGCCTCTGGAATGCAATGGAGTAGATGGTTTTGGAAATTGTGGTCCCAATCACCAAGTATAACACACAGATTGAAAAATCTTTTAGCAAATTGATCTATTTGTAAAAACCATCGGAGTACGAATAATGAACAACACAAAATTTTTAGGATCTCCTAAGTACACTGAAATTGATAGAAATGGGAATGGTTTCTTCAAACTTGAGTTCCAACACACTGGCAGAAAAATGTTGAAGCAGAGATAGTGAGTCAAAAATCCAATGAAATGATCCCAAATTTTAAAATGAAGGGTTTTTCAAAATCTCGAAGTGCAATAGACACCAAAAGCAGGCAATGGTTGCTTTTGCAAGTCATTCTGGACTCTCATTTATCAAAAGGAATAGGGAAATCATCAAAAAACGTCTTTTTGCCCCAAAACCACCTGTAGGCTTGCAAAAAACCACTTAGAGACTTCCAAAACCCATTTATGAGGTTCTATAAGATTCCAATATCACCTAGGTAGCTCAAACAAGCACCCATAGACTTGCTCCGTCCCACAGAAATGTAGTGGCAAACTTCAGGGTCCAGGGACACGCTTAGTTAGACCACCGCAAGCATCAGATAGAACACCCGGGCTCTGATACCAGTTGAGAGTGCTCTCAACAGAAGTGGAACGGAAGAGGTTGAGAGAGGGGGAGACCTAGAAGAGAGCCACACAAGTTTTGGTGGGTGCAAAACACCCTAATCTTCAAAGTCGTCCATATATATATGTGTTTGAGTATTATACATAACTAAGGTTAAGGCACAATGGCCTCTAACCCCCACAAATTGTACACTAGCTACTTAATCAAGCGGTTAGATAAACACATCACTAAAGGCACATGGATATCTAAAGAGAAGCTGAAAGAGACATAGCTTTTAATATGGGAGAAAAATTAAAGGAGAAAAGAAGAAGCGAGGCTGAAGGAAATCAGCTAGCTTATTTGTTGCAATCCACCCCAAGAGATCAAAATCTTCCAAACAAGGGATTTTGATGCAAGAGCATAGATGCTCAAACAAGCACCATGGTGGAGTGTTGTAATGTATAGACTAATGGTCCACTAACTTCAATGAAGAGGTTGAAACATGTGGCATCTCCAATTGTATAGTAGATGTAGTTAGGTATTAATGTTTGAATATAAGTTATAACTTATAGGTGATGTAGCTACATTGCTAGCTATTGCACCATGGTAAGAGAAACATTGGACATCAATTCATAGAGCATGATGGCTTAGATATTCATACTACATATATAGTCTTATTAGAGAAACAAGCTGACGTGTGTAACCATTCTAGAGGTATATTAATATATCTACAATCACAAAATCATGTTGAGAGGGAAAAAGGCTATTGGTGGATAGTTTTTCTATCTAAAACACACCCCAAAGCTGCAAACAAATAACATGCAATACATTAGAAACTTGGAGCATATCATTCTAACAAACACTATAAACTCTAAGGTAATCTTGGAATATACAATTTGGTCCTATTGTATGCAAGCTTGCAAAGAACAAGTCTTACAGTCCCATCCAACTCGTATGTACCCAAAAAAATGATGCAATCATTAGAACATGCATGGATTGAGTTATACTACATTGCAAGTCAATTTTTATTTGCCTCATGGGATGGTATTTCCTTTTAGAAGTAATGTTTGAAGTAGCCTACAAAGTAAAGTTGATACAAACATTTGAAGAAGGATGGATAGTCAAATTCCTAAGCTAAGAAAATATGATAAAAGCTTATTAAAAGAGGGTGGCCCCTTGCACCAAAGGAGGCCGCACAAGAACCCACTTCTCCTGCAACAAAGGACCATCCTGCAAGAACTCGTCACAATGCCAGTGTACCTCTAGCATCCAAGATAAGACACAAGCTGGACACATGCTCTACATGGCTTTTAACATGCTATGCAATAGTGCAACATCCGTCAACACCGCATTCCACATGATTGTCGAGTCTAGGTCTAGGTGAGTCATTACGGGGGTGTCCACACTTGTGCATGACCCTCCATAGATTCCTTACAAATTTAGAATCAATAGAATGGTTACAAGATGAGATTGGCTTGCCCCTTGGAAGAGCATTATGGTCACCTCTGCCCATAATATCTTCTCCTTGAGACTCATGGAAACTTTTGCCTCATTGACTATTGGCTCAACCTCATCTGGATCTTCTTCATGTGCCTCTATGGAAGATGGGTCAAAGTAAGCACGCATCAAACCTTACAAGAGCACATTATCATTATCTCATTCATTCATTGAATTGTCCTATTCATTGCATCCATGCAAGGAGGATCGCCTCTTTTTGTTGTCACCCTCCTCCCATAGAACATGCCTATGATCCACTGGTGGCTAGGATTATGATATTGCATACCATGCTCATGCATAGTACCTGGAACTACCTGTCTAAAAAAGCAAATAGAAAAACCTTTCATAACTTCTCATTCAAAGCAATAAGAGGTGGTGGTTGGATGTGAGCATAAGATTCATTGAATTTGTGCCATGCTTATAATGCATTGTCAAATTATCACACCTTTGCATTTTGCACAATCATAAATCATCCTTTTTAGAGCTCCCATGCATGGCCATTCTTTATAATTTGATGAAATTGATGTCATCTACACATGACTAACACATTAGTGACTCTATGCATGTAACTCAAACACACAAGATGGTGGTGAAAAGATGTATAAGCCTCTTGTAAAAACATAATACAAAACTTCTTTTATGCCAAAAAATAAATAAATCATCAAACAATAAACTAGATTTTTGTAACCACAAACACCAATGCATTATGAAAGTACCAAAAAAAACACACATAGTGGAGGCAAAAATATCCTAAACAATTAAATAAACTTTGAAATAGGGCTCCCCATAAAATCAATGATGGAAACATAAAAAAGCATCAAAAATGCTTTCTAAAATATACCTACATCAAAATAAACATCAAAGAAAAGGTTGTTATAAGAACATGAACATTTACTTACATTAGGGCCTCTATAAACTATCATATCCATCAAACACATATACATATAGTAGAGGCACACTGATGCATATTTTTAACACTTATGCATAATGCATGATTTAAAAAAAGGAAATGTGCATGTTTTGCCATGTAAAATGATATCCAAACCACACAAAACTTTGTTTAGAACATGTATATTACTCACACTAAGTCCTCTATAATGTATCATACCCAGCAAATACATACACATATGGTAGAAGCACATAGATGCATATTTTTTTGTGCAGGTGGGGGACATATTATAAAAAAAAGATGTGAGGCTTTGTGGGTTTGAATGGAAATGTTTTTTATAGGATTAGTATTTACATTGTCATATAAATCATTACCAAGTTTTTCCCATTTGTATTAATGTAGCCCAAATTCTGTTGATGCATCCCAATGATTTCATGCCTAGGAGGGGTATGAATTTAAAAGCAGTCATCTATTAAAATGTGAGACTTTGTTAGGATAAATGGTACAAAACTTGATAAGATGACTATTTTTCAAAACTAGTAGTCCTCATCAAGTTTGTTTCATTTTCATCAACGTTGCTTGATACACCCCAATTTAGTGCCTAGTCAAGTTATGGATTGAAAAATGATGCCATTTAAATGGTATTAAATTTGGCATGAGGTGGGGTATGAATAGCATCTAATAATATGTGAGTATTTGTAGGTGGGAATGGGACCAAACTTGTGATATTATTTTTGTTCTTCTATCTTCTACATACTTAGCATGTTCTATAATTTGTAAAACTATCTTCTACATACTAACTAGTTTTGTTCCATTTAGATCAATGCGGGAGAAATCGCCCTTGAAGCATCCCAATTTTGTGGGACATGCATTTAAAATTATTGAGTTATTAAAATTTGAGGCTTTGTAAGTTTAAATGGGACAAAAGTTGGCGGATCATTATTAAAACTATATTCTCAATACTTTGGGAGGTGTTTTTCATTTAAATCCCAACTTTCCAATGATGCACCTCATTAAGTGCCTGGATGGGGTATGGATGGAAGAACAATGCCATATATTAAAAGGTGAGGCTTCATATATGTAAATAGGACCAAAATTGGTAGTATTATTAGTCTTAATATATTATAAATGTTTACCAATTTTTGTACTATTTTGATTAATGCAGCCCAACTTGACCTTGATGCACCCCAACTTAAGTGCCTAAGAGGGGTATGGATTTAAAAAACCATGACATCTATTAGAATGTGAGGGTTTTACACTCTAAATGAAACCAACATTGGTAGGAATTATTTTTTCATTTTTTTCAAAATCCTACCAAGTTTTTGTTGGAAAGTGGTAGTGAAGGAGGACATCATGGATGAGAGTGTGGGAACTAAATGGCAAAATGTTCCATCGAGTTGAGAGGAAGTCCTCTCTTTTATAGAATGGGAGAGAGGGTAGCCTAAATCAATGGCACCTCTCCTACATCAAAGGAGGTAACTCCTAAATCATAGGAACTCCACAATCATAGGCACCACCCCATGTGGGGGCCTTTGCAATACATCATCACCCTTTGCAATACATCATCACCTATGTCATGGCCTATGGCACTAGTCTACACACACACACACAACCATATGACTGCTAGTGGATGCACACATGCACCTAGCAAGCCCTTGATCACACACATCCCAACATAACTCCCCTCAAGGGTTTGCCTCATGCTATGTCAAGGATACATATAGTCACATAGTTTCTCATGCCATCTCATGGTGGTCAAGGATAAATCTATGGCTAGGATCTCATGCTAGCAAAGGTGCCCAAGGGCAAGGTTTACAAAAATGGGATAGACCAAACACATATCACATGGCCTACATCATATGGTGACCAGAGGTGATTTACAAAAGACTAAACACATAACATTCTTTTTGGAGTACTATTCCAGGCAGAGAACCTCAAAAATTGACCAAGTGATGATAAATAAATTTAAAAAGACAAAGTGCTCAAAAGGCATAGTCTTTATCTTCTACCACAAAGTTTGATTCTTCATTTGTTGATGGAGTTCTCTCTTCAATCAGATTTGTCATGTTTTTCTTCTTCTCATTGCAAAACTTCTATGAATGATTCTCCTTGCCACAATAACTGCAAGGATGGATCTTGTAGTAATCTTTTTCAAGATGATTGGTCTTTCCACAATGCTTGCATGCCTTGTACTTGCTCTTTCATGAAAACTTTACTGCAAGTTCTTGTGTGTGCACTTCACCCATTCTTGAAGTATTCTTTCTCTCTTTCTCTTATAGAGCACTAATGATGCCCTCTAGTGTGGGTTGGGGAAGATTCTTCAAGGTAGTCACAATAATCATGGCATACTCTTCAAGAGCACAACCATAGCATCATCTTCAGCAACTAGAGAGTTGATTGAGGCCAATTGTGTCATAAGACTCCTCAAAGTATTAACATGAGCTGCAGCATTGTCTCCATCCATCTTAAGTTCAAGGAACTTAATTTTCAAATTCAACTTGGAAGTATGAGAGCTAGCACCAAATAACACATCTAACTTATGCCAAGCCTCAAAAGGGGATTCCAAATCTGAAATGCGATGCACATAATCATCTCCAAAACCTAATGCAATAATTGCATAAGCTTTCTCTAGCCTTTTGGCATTTGCAAGTGTAGTTGAAGAAGAGTCACTTGCCTTCCCTCTACCTTTGGTTGTGGTGGATTCACCTTCTTGAGATGATTGATTCCCTGACTTGACCAAGTCCCACAAATTCTCTTTCATAAAGCACAAATTTGATTTTCATTTGCCAAGTGTGAAAACCTTGGCCATTGAACTTATCTATCTTAAAGGTGGCCATGAGAGGGTCTTACCTTTATGTTTAGGTAGTGTCTGCTCTCTTACAAATGGCTTATGAGTCTCAACCATACAAGTGCATATTGCAAGCCATAACATCAAAAAATCCTAAACTTTTTGCATCAAAATAATAATATGGTTTATGTGACTTTTCCTTCACAAGTTTTGTTACCTTCCATTGACATATCTAGGTGCTTGTTTCTTCTTCTTTGCTTTCACATATGAAGCATTGGAAGATGAACAAGAGCTAGGAATGATTAACCAATAATTTTCTATGAATAAGTCATCTCCAAGCTTGCATCAAGCATCCAACAATCAAAAAATGCCCAAAACTGAAGAGTAAAAAACAGAGTAATTTGGAGGGCTCAATTCAACTTGTTGAAGAGTGCATTCAAGGGGCATTTATAGCAGATTGAAAGCTTGATTACTAATGAAGATCCACCAGAGAGGAATGGTGCAATTAGGCGCTCAAACATCCAAGATAGTTGTACCTTATTCAACTATGAAAAATGCAAATACTCCTCACTCTAGCAAGCTTTAGTCCTCAAATTTGGACACAAGGTAGCTCATAGTATCGCCCACCTTGTGCTCAAAGCATTTGTCAAGATATGGCTCCAGCAAGTGGAATTACAAGATAAATCAATGCATGTATTCGTGTCGGCACATGCAACAGAGATGACCTAAGCTTAATTCCTCTGTGTCATAGTTTTGCCCCAAGACAAGGTATCACCAGCTGAAAGGGTTTGGCAAATGGCACAGCAAATGGAGAGAACAAAGCTAAGCAAAACCTAGAGAGAAAAGGGCAAAATGTGGAAGAAGGGGGAGAGTGGAGAAGAAGGTGATGAGGTGGAAGTTTGAAGCTGAAATGGACTAAGGGCTCAATGGATGGTTTGGCTCTGATACCAAATGTTGGAAAGTGGGACTGAAGGAGGACATCATGGAAGAGAGTGTGGGAACCAAATGGCAAAATGTTCCATTGAGTTGAGAGGAAGTCCTCTCTTTTATAGAATGGGAGAGAGGGTGGCCTAAATCAATGGCACCTCTCCTACATCAAAGGAGGTAACTCCTAAATCATAAGAACTCCACAATCATAGGCACCAACCCATGTGGGGGCCTTTGTATTACATCATCACTTGTGTCATAGCCTATGGCACTAACTTAAAGTGTGCCTCTTCTACACACACACACACACACAACCATATGACTACTAGTGGATGCACACATGCACCTAGCAAGCCCTTGACCACACACATCCCAATAATTTTGTTCCATCTAGATCAATGTAGCCCAACTTGTCCTTGATGCATCCCAGTTTCATGCCTAGGCAAGATATGTGTTATAGAACGATGGCATCCATTAAAATGTGAGGCTTTGTAAGTATAAATTGGACCAAACTATCTAGGATTTATTTTCAAACATATTCTAGATCATTACCAAGTTTAGTTTCATGTGGATCAATGTAGCCTAGCAAGCTCTTGATGCACCCCAATCAAGAGCCTATGTAAGGTATGGATTAAAGAATGACATCATCTATTAAAATATGAGATTTAATGTCTAAATGGAACAATTTGTAGGATTCTTTATTGTAATATCTTATAAAAGCAATACCATCTATTAAATGTGGGTCTCAAAAAGGAAAAATTTGGCCAAAAGTTTTATTTGCACTATTTTATAAATCCTTGCCAAGTTTCGTTTCATTTCTATCAATTTACCCTAATTTGGCCTTCATGCACCCCAATTTAGGGCCTAGGCGGGTTATGGATTAAAAGTTATTGCATCTATTACCATCGTAATGTGACCAAAATGGCAGTCATAGTATATTGTAAATCATTACCAATATTTTGCTGAATTTGGATTAATGTGGACAAAACTTGCCACATTAATCAATCCGGCGGCCAAGGGGATGTAAGCCCATTAAATCATCGTGGCCACGAATTACTTCACAAAGTGGGCAGAGGCCAGGGCCACTAGGAAGTTTGATGCGAGAATGACCGATAAGATCTTGTATGAAAATGTTATACCATGCTTCGACCTCCCACTTGAAATTGCGAGTGATCAAGAGACTCACTTTATCAATGACATGATACACATCCTAATGAGTGAGTTCATGTGATTGTCCATAGGAAATCTATACCCTACTACCCTCAAGCAAATGGTCAAGCCAAAAGCTTGAATAATACTTTGTACCAAACAATGACATGATTGGGAACATAAACTCACCGCATCACTTTGGGCATATCAAATGGTGTACAATGTTGACTAACTTCATGCCCTTTAGCCTTGCATTTGGGGTGGAAGTAGTTATGCCTATGGAATTTATTGTCCTAAGCCTCAAAGTCACCATTAGAGATAGATTATCAGATGAGGCTATTCCTAAAAAGCTAATAGAGCTTGAAAAGCTTGATGATATGAGACTGAGAGTGGTGCATGGCATCAAGGTCAAAAACCTCAGTCAACAAGAAGTGGTTTGACTTCAATCTCTAAAACAAGGACCTCAAGGAAGGTGACCTTGCACTATTTTATAGAGCAAAGAATACAAAACATTAGCTGAAATATCTATTGGTATATGTGCAATGCTCACCTCTCACATGAGCAATTGCCACCTCTCATATGTAACCACCAATGTTCCATAGTGCCCTTTTGTAAGGCCCCCATTATGAGGAGAAGCCATGGTGTGAGCACTAGACATTGGTAGGATCCTAGTTTTGACACTAGATGAGGTCTCATGGTGACTATTTGATGGTTATTAGGAGATGGTAGAAGGAATAACATACTCCTCGGGGGTTCAAGGGTAGCACCCTCGATGGGGGTCTGGGGGCAATGCCCCTCGCAAACGGGCTCCAAGGTCTACCAATAGGCCTTGGCCCGCAATAGTATTCCCTCCATTGCATGCATGCACACATTCTCATGTGAATTTTCTTACGCATGCTGGCCGGTGGTCAATGGTCTTTGGCCGATGGTGAAATTCAAGCAAACATGTGCCACTATCCTCACACTTAGTCACACAATGTGCTAAGGCAATATGCATGTGCCACCACCAGTCCACCAGTGTGGTGAAATCGGTCTACTATGAAGGGCTATATAAGGAGGCCACTTCTCGAGCCTCAACATTGAATGCCAATACCTATACCTCAAGTCCTTCTCCATCTAGAACCTATCTAGATCGCCATCAAAGATCTACTAGGAGAGCGCACATGTGGATAGCACCATCAGTTATATCTTATTTAGTGATTAAAAAATTTAATTATGCTCTATTGTATCTTTTCTTTGGTTATTGTACTATTGTTGTTGTCAAATGATCTCTCTGCTGCATCATATTTCTATATGGTATCAGAGCACTAGGTGCTTTGAGTAGTGATAGTGCAAGAAACTCACTTGCAACAAAGCTTTGAACACTTGGTGTGATGGTGGATGCTCCTCAGTGGAACTTCTGGAGCATCTACTGCTGTTGCCGCTCCTACTCCAATGATTCACATTCAACCACCCACCTTCATGGAAGGAAAACTTGATGGTACCAACTACACTCTTTGGAAGTTTAAGATAAGTGCAATCCTAGACTCATATGAGCTGTTAGAAACAATTCTCGAGAGTGATCCAGAATGAGTTGGCACTGTTGATCCTGCAAATCCTAGCAATATAATTCCTCCTGATGCGACTCTTCTTCTAGCATGGAAGGAACACAATGCTGATGCACTTTGCACCATCACAAGTGTATTTGATTTGGTGCTCATTTTGATTCAACACATGTCCAATGCATCTGAGGCTTGGAACATCTTGAAGAATCAGTACAAGACCCACAATGAGACTCGGATTCAACATATGGAAAATCAACTTGCTTCCAAAAAGCTTGTGAAAGGGGAGACTATTGATACATTCATCACGAGGATCAAGAACTTGTGTGATCAAATGTTTGTTGTGGGAATTGCAAAGACTAGTGAAGAGCTAGCTCGGAGGTGCATTTGAATTCTTCCATAGAAATTTAGCGATTTAGTAACAGCACTTAACACTCATTTTCAAACTGATGCACTTAATTTGAAGAATTTTGTGCATTACTACTTGAGGAGGAGATGCAATTCAAGAGTCATGATCGTGGGAGCAATGCTGCTTTCACCACTATTACCAAAGGGAGAAGTGCCAATTCTTTAGAAAAGAAGAAGCCGAAGAAGAAGAAGTTTCAAGGGTCATGTTACTATTACAGCAAGAAAGGTCATACTACAAAAGATTGCAGAAATAAGTAATACGATGAGAAGAATAGGACCTTGAAAGCTTCATGGAAGGGCAAGGACATTGTCATCAACAACAATGCTAAAGTTGAGCTCAAGCTATTTGTGGCTATCAAGGAGATGTGCTCCATGGCTCAATCTTCACCAAGAAACACTTCACAGGTATTGGATATCAGTGCAACCCAACAAATGACAGGAATGAAAGAATGGCATAGTTTTCTTCAGCCTCTACAAGAACCCACAAATGTCGTGGTTGGGAATGATGCAAAATGTGTAGTTCAAGGGACTTGTACCATCTCATTTGCAGTGTCTGATGTACTTTTTGTTCCATAAAACAAAACAAATCTACTCTCTATTGCTATAATAATTGATCAAGATCTTGTAGTTTGCTTAGATGCAAAGGGAAATGTTGTGGGCATAGGTTCTAGGAAAAACAACTTGTATGAGCTCATTGCACTTTTTAGATTTGGAGACATGAAGGATTTGACATGAGCGTTTTGGCCACATAGGCTATGTTGTGCTAAAGGAAATGCAAAAGAAAGGGATGTTGCACATTTTCTTGCACTCACAAATAAGTTGGAGCCATGTGAAGCTTGTTTGATGAGCAAGCAAGCCAGGAAGCCACTTCCACATGCGATCAAAAATCGACCAAAGGCACCTCTAGAGCTAGTACAGGCTGATCTCTATGGTAAGATGTCTACTAAAGCTTTGTGTGGATCTCTCTACTTCATGTTGATAGTCGATGATTATAGTAGATATATGTGGGTGTATTTATTTTGGGATAAGGCTCAAGCTCTTGAAAAGTTTAAATTGTGGCACAAGCTTGTAGAAAATGAAACAAGAAAGACGGTCAAAAAATTTTGCACTGATCGAGTACGAGAGTCCATGATAAAGGAATTTGACAAAGTATTGCAATGAGCATGGCATTAAGCAGCAACTTACTGCTCCCCATACACCTCAACAAAATAGTATTGTAGAACATCGAAACCGAACAATCGTTGAGATGGGACACTGCATGTTGAAGGCAAAGGGGATGCCCAACACATTCTAGTCTAAGGCAATACATACAACAGTCTATATTCTCAATCAGTGCTATACAAAGGTTCTCAAAGGGATGACTCCACAAGAGGCCTGTGAAGAGAGTGGGAGAGAAGGAAGGAGTCTCACTTGTAGCTTTCTCACATACACAATGGGGGAATATACACAAAGGTGGAGGCTGAAAATAGTTTTCCTCTTCTTAGTTGTGAAAGCCAAAAGAACTCTCTCTTAGTACAAAAGGAATAGATGAACCCTATATGTGGGTATCAAACCAAACTCTACTAACCTAGGTGGCATACTAACTGAGCCACTAACTAGAGTACATATTAAAGATAGCTATCATCCAGCTATTATTCATGGGCGGTGTACCAACTGCATCTGCAACTAACAAGTCGGTGACATAGATGCACAATGGTCACCCTGGCATATCACGAGTGGAGCTCGATATCTTAACACTCCCCCTCGAGCTCAATCCCAATTTCTGCACACCAAGTAGGTCTCTGAACTTGCGCAGCTTCTCTGCACCCAATGCCTTCATGAATATGTCAGCTACCTGATCCTCTGTGCTGACATAAACCAGATCAATAAAACCTACTAGAACCTTCTCCCACACATAGTGATAATGCACCTCAATGTGCTTTGTTCTAGCATGATAGGCTGGGTTATTTGCCAAGTGTATACTGCTCATGTTGTCACAATAAATGACATTTGGCCCATTTGTAGACTGATGCATATCATAAAGTAGCTTACGCAACCAAGCTACCTCACATGCAGCCATTGTTGCACCCCTGTACTCAGCCTCTGTGCTCGACAAGGCAACTGTGGATTGTTTCTTGCTGCTCCAAGTGACTGCAGCACTCCCAAAAGAGAACACATATCCACTGGTAGATCGTCTATCAGAAATACTACCTGCCCAATTAGCATTAGTGTATCCATGCAACTGTATTTGAACCCCAGTCTCCCCCAGTCTCATAAAATAGTCCATACTACAATGTGGACTTCACATACCTCAGTATGGATCTACCCACATCCAAATGTGGTTTCCTTGGAGCCTGCATAAACTTACTTACCAACCCAACAACATAGCTCAAATTTGGCTTGGTAATAGTCATATAAATCAAACTTCGTACTATGCATCTGTACATAGTAGGGTCTTCCAGAAGCTCACTTGCATCTGTGCTCAGCTTCACATTCTGCTCCAACGGAACTGAAATAGGCTTACACCCTCTCATCCCATATTTGGATAGCATGTCCAATCCATATTGCCTCTGCAAGAGCCATATCCCACTTGTGGATCTAACCACCTCAATGCCCAAGAAGTAACACAGCTCTCCCAAATCCTTCATCTCAAACTTCTGCTTCAATAGCATTTTCACATGAAGGATATCTTCATCACTATCACTTGTGATGATCAAATCATCAAATAAATGACAAGCAGCATAATACCTTTCTCTGTTTTTCTCACATAAAGTGAGAAATCTGCCGTGGAAATCTGAAAGCCAATAGTGACAAATACTGTCCTATCTTGTCAGACCATTCTTTGAGTGCTTGCTTCAAGCCATACAAGGCTTTCTTCAACCTACAAACAAACTCAGGATGAACATCATGCACATAACCTGGTGGCTCATATAGACCTCTTCTTGCAAATCACCATGCAAGAAGGCATTCTTTACATCAATCTGATGTAAAGACCATCCCTTTGATGTAGCCATAGCAATAAATGCTCTTACGGTTGCCATCCTTGCAACCGGACTGAATGTTTCTTCATAATCAATGCCATATGTCTATGCATACCCCTTGACAACTAATCTTGCCTTGTATCTGCTCACAAAACCATATGCACTGTGCTTCATCTTATAAACCCACTTGCAGCCAATTGCATTCTTGTCTTTAGGCAAAGGCACCAATTCCCATATAGCATTTGCTTCCAAGGCATCCATTTCTTCATCCAAGGCTTTCTCCCATTTTTCTTTTCCCATGGCTTGCTCAAAAGAAGTGGGATCTGGTTTGTGTATCACTTTGACCATATAGGCATAGTGAATGGTTGTAAATCCATCATATTTCAGCCGATCCATAGGATACTTAACTCTGGTAGACCTGCAAAAATTAGGCTCACTACTAGGTGCTCTCAAAACACCCCTTGTCTTCCTTACTCTAGGTGTAACAATAGAAGGAATACCCAACTCATCATCAAGGCTCTGTTCTGAGCCATTGGATTCACCATCCACATAAGAGTGACCTGCATTCACATCAACCATGGGCTAATCTACTTTCTCTTTTCCCTTTCATGATACTTGCATACCACTATCTACATTGCTTTGAGGAGATTCTTCTGATCTCAATCTGCCTATCCATGGCGAAGTATGTGAACCACTGCTAGAGGACACTACAGGTCCACTAATATTTTATGATTGCTACTGTGAATTCTATGCAGCATTACCATTTTGTGCATCTACATCATTGATCACATTTACAAGTTTATAACAGCGGCTCATCTCATCAAAAACAACATCTCTACTCACTGTAAACTTATGAGTAGAAGGGTTATAGCATCTATACCCTTTCTACTATAGAGAATAACCAATAAAGATGCACTTCTCAGCCTTTGGATCCAACTTGGATCTCAACTCATCTGGCACATGAACATAGGCAATGCAACCAAAAACTTTCAAATGAGAATTATCTGGTTTCCTACAAGTGTACCTCTCCTCTGGCATCATGCCATGTATTTCTGCAGTGGGAGTCCTGTTCATTATGTAGACTGCTGTAGTAACTTCACTTTTAAAAGCTTTGAAATGCCCAAACACTTCACTTTTCTTTTTCATAAAATACACCCAAACTTTTTTGTTGTAGTCATCAATAAAAGTGACAAAATAATGATAGCCTCTAATAGATGCAGCTTTAGTAGTCCACACATCAGAGTGGATTAATTCCAATGGCCTCTTAATCTCTTGAACATGTCTAGGAAATGGTCTCCTTGCCTGTTTTCCAAATTGACAGGCTTCACATACCTTATGCATTTCTGCAACCTTGAACTTAGGCAATCCTGCAACAATATTTTGGGCCTGCATTAATTCCAGTCACTATACATTAACATGACCAATGCATTTATTCCAGATATCAATATCTGCAACTACACCGGTCCCATGTGCAAACATTGCTACACTGAATTCAGGCATGTCTGCATCCAACGTAAACATCCTGCCCTTCTTCTTCCCTTTTGCTATCAAACGACCTTTATTTTTCATATCCTCAACAAAGCATCCATGAGGATTAAATCTGACCTGCAAGCCTTGCTCAACCATTTGACCAACAGAAACCAGGTTCTTGGTGATATTCGGGACATGAAATACATCAAGCAAGTATTTCTTTTTCCCATCCTGCATAGACAAAGGAATTTTACCAATCTGCACAATAGGATGTGCAGTATCATCACCAGTGTCCACAAATCCTGGTCTTTCCATTTTCCTTGCATCCTGCATCCATTCTGCATGACCTATCATGTGGTTTAATGCACCTCAGTCAACATACCACACATCATTGCTTTCTTCTGCACTTGTCACAGAATTGGTCATGTGCTGCACTATAAACAAATGCTCATTTTTGTCATCACCCTGTATACTAGAGGATGCATAATTGCCTTGCTGCAATTTTCCATTCATGATGTCATTCTGCTTTTTGTAGCAGTCTTTAGCCATATGACCCATTTTACCATAGTAGTAGCATTCAACATTACTGTTTGCATTTTGGCCTCTCTGCCATCCACCACGACCTCTTTGGCTCCCCCTACCTCTAAAGTTACCATGTCCTCCTCCATAGGACTGGTTTTCTTGAATTTGCTGCATATTTTGATTTCTGCCACAGCCTCCAGATCGGCCTGCTCTACCTTTGCCTCTACCTCTTCCAGTAGAAGATAGTTTCTTTTGAAGCTCCTCCTGAAGAAGATGCACCACCATTTCTCTGCTCTTCAAAAATTAGAAGAGCAATCAACTCCTTAAAATTAGGAAATTTTTTATGGATGGCAATGGATGTCCTGAATTGTGCATAATCCTTTCCTAGACCAATCAAGGTCACAGAAACTAAATCATCATCTTCCACTGGTGACCCAATGGAAGCAAGTGCATCTGCAATCTTCTTCACCTTCATGTGGTAGTCATTGATGCTCATATTTTCTCTCTGCACATTATGCAACTCCTGCTTGAGCTACATTTTATTGGCTTGCGTATTTGTGATGTACATTTTTGTCAAAGTATCCCATGCCTCCTTTAGCGTGCTTGCATCCTGAATATGCACAATCATAGAATTTGAAATACTGATAGACAGCCATTACATAACTTTTCTGGCTCTCTCATGCCATCCTTTAAATGCCTACAACTCCTATTGATTTGGAACATTAGGAATAACTGGTTCTTGTTTAGCTCCAGTAATGAACTCCCAATAGCCTTTTTCCTTAAAGAAATTCATCATTCTAGACTTCCATGCTGGGAAGTTGTTCTTGTCAAGCTTTTCAGTGACTATTTATGAAAGAGCATCAAACGCCATTACAGAACACTGCAAAAATATTCTCACTTCAAAAAAAACTTCTACCTCACAAGGGCAAATCTACAAAACTGACAAAACTGGTATTTGACCACACAGTCACTTCCTAGTGATGATTTTGCATCAACAGGTAATAAAAATGATTCTTTCACTCCTAATCTCTTTGCACACAGGCATATGATGCAATTTCTGCGGCAACTTTTCACCGACCTACGGAACAATGGTGACACAGCAAAAATAGGGCACTTTCTTGAGTGCCTATGGAAAACTTCCGCCACCAAAATGGGCCCCAAAATGGCCTCAAAATTGTAGTCTCCTGTAGCATAAACTGCCCTCTCTCCACACCGCGAAGGGCGTCCCAATCTGAGATAGTGCACTCTTGCACTTTCAGGTTGTGCTACCTGTAGAGATTTGCTCCCAAACTCGAAAAAAAAGGGAAAGCAACACTGATCCTCTTACTAGGACACCGCAAACTTGGTTTGCTTTCTTGAGCTCCTTACCACGAATTGAGCTCTGATACCATGTAAAGAGTGGGAGAGAAGGAAGGAGTCTCACTTGCAGCTTTCTCACATACACAATTGGGGAATATACACAAAGGTGGAGGCTGAAAACAGTTTTCCTCTTCTTAGTTGTCAAAAGCCAAGAGAACTCTCTCTTAGTACAAAAGGAATAGATGAACCCTATATGTGGGTCTCAAACCAAACTCAGCTAACCTAGGTGGCATACTAACTGAGCCACTAACTAGATTACATAAAGATAGCTATCATCCAACTATTATTCATGGGCGGTGTACCAACCGCATCTGCAGCTAACAAGTCGGTGACATAAATGCACAATGGTCACCCTGGCATATCACAAGTGGAGCTCAATATCTTAACAAGGCCTACTCGGGTAAGAAACCTTCAATTTCTCATTTTCGTACATTTGGATGCGGTTGTTATGCACACATTCCAGATGCACTGAGAACCAAACTAGATGCTAAGAGCACAAAATGTATCTTCTTGGGATATAGCATGGAGTCAAAGGCCTGTCTACTTTATGATGTAGAGGCAAAGAAGATCATTGTAAACCAAGATGTGATGTTTGTTGAGAGACCACACTCGGTGATGGATATAGTTCCAACCACTTCAACTAAAGAAATAACTTGCCATTTACTGACCTAAAAATACAAAGAAACTATCAAGGAGAGGTGTTCTCTCATAGTGAGGACCAAGAAATCCATCATATTGCACCAATCACACAACAAAAAAAGCCACAACCAAGGTGGGTGCAGCAGCTCTCTGATGATCAAAACCCAAAATCTATGCAAGAAAGTCCACAACCCGATGGACCTCGCAGATCAAAGAGAATAGAAGAGCAATGCCGATCAACTGATCTCATAGTTAACATGGCCTTAATGGCTGAGATTATAGAGATAGTCAAGGAGACAACAAACTTGGAGGAGGCACTTGTAGACCCAAAATGGAAGGTGGCTATGCAATCAGAATATGACAGCCTAATGAAGAACGACACTTGGGAACTTGTAAGGTGACCTACAAAGAGAAAGGTAATTAGTAGAAAGTGGGTATGGAAAGCAAAATATAAAGCTAATTGTAGTCTAGAAATGTATAATGCTCGTCGTGTTGCACAAGGCTTCTCACAGGTGGAAGGTTCTGATGTAAGTGAAATTTTTGCACCTATAGCTAAAATGACTAGTACCAGTACGGTACTTGCTATCGCTGCTCATAAAAAATTGGTATTTTTTCAAATCGATACTAAGTTTGCATTCTTGAATGGGCATATCAAGGAGGAGGTGTTTGTAGCTCAGCCACTAGGTTTTGAGTTGCCCCATTCATAGAGAATAAAGTGTGTAGGTTAAAGAAGGCATTGTACTGACGGCTATGAAATAGGCCCCACAAGCATGGTATTAAAGGAAAGATACATTTTTCCTAAATTGTGGTTTTTTGAGAAGTGCTTCTGATGCTAACCTTTATGTAATGAATCAAGATGGAAAATAAGTTATTATTGTCTTGTATGTGGATGATCTTGTCATCACAGGTGACCATGAGAAGATGATCCAACAAACATGTCAGCTATTGAGCTATGAATTTGAAATGATAGATTTGGAGCTCCTAGACTATTGTTTGGGAATTGAGATCTGGTAAGAGCTGGGTAAAATCTTCATCTCCCAACAAAACTATGCTCGAGATATTCTAAATGAATTCAGCATGACTGAGTGCAAGCATGTGGTCACACCCATGGAGGTGAATGCAAGGATTTCTACAAAGGATGCCTCACCATTGGTCGACATCAAGAAGTATAGAAGGCTGGTGGGAAGTCTAATTTTTCTTTGCAATACCAGGATTGACATCAATTTTACAGTTGACATCTTAAGTAGGTTCTTGAATCATCCTCGAGAGAACCATTGGAACACATGCATGTGAGTTCTTAAGTACCTCAAAGGAACTCTTGACTATGGCATCACTTATAGATCAGGAGATTCCTTGATTGGCTACTATAACTTAGATTGGGTAGGTGATGTTGACTCCAGAAAGTTAGTTTCTAGATATTCATTCTTACTTGGATCTAGGATTTGTTCTTGGGTAAGCAAGAAACACGCCACAATGGCCCTCTCTTCTACAGAAGTAAATTACAAGGCAACTTGTTTGCTGCATGTGAGGCAGTTTGGCTTCGAAGGATCTTGGTAGACATAGGAGTTCTAGTGAGAGAGCCTACATCACTAAGGTGTGACAACCAAAGTTTCATGGCCATCTCTAAGAACCCTGTGTTTCATGCTCAGACAAAGCATATCAAGGTTTAGTACCACTATGGATGGGAGCTGATCTAGAATGAGATCATTGATCTAGAATACTGTTGCACTGAGAAGAACTGTGCTAACATCTTCAGTAAAGCTTTGGGGAACTTGGAGCATCTTATTTAGTATCTTCATGAGCTTGGCAAGAACCTAGTTCACCTTTGGGTGGACATTGAGAGGGGGGGTTGGTATATGTGCAATGCCCACCTCTCATATGTAACTGCCAATGTCCATAATGCCCTTTTGTAAAGCCCCCATTATGAGGAGAAGCCATGGTGTGAGCATTGGACATTGGTAGGATCCTAGATTTGACACTAGATGAGGTCTCATGGTGGTGATTGTTTGATGGTTAGGAGATGGTAGAAGGAACAACGTACTCCTCAGGGGTTCAGGGCAGTACCCCCAATGGGGGTCTAGGGGCAACGCCCCCAATGAAGGTGTCTTGCGTCAGCAGGTAGGCCCCAACCCACAACCCATGATGGTATGCCCTCTGTTTCATGCACATGAGCAATCGTGTGTGAATTTGCTTACGCGCATGTGGTCAATGGTTGATGGTCAATGGTCTTTGGCCGGTGGTGAAATTCAAGCAAACATGTGCAACCGTCCTCACACTTAGTCATGCAATGTGATAAGTCAATATGCATGTGCCACCAACAGCCCACCAGTGTGGAGGAATCAGTCTACTACTAAGGGCTATACAAGGAGGCCACTTCTCAAGGCTCAACATCGAATGATAATACCCCTACTTCAAGTCCTTCTCCATCTAGATTCTATCTAGATCACCATCGAAGCTCTACTGGAGAGCACACGGGTGGACACCACCATTAGTTGTATCTTATTTGATGATACAAATTTTTAATTGTGCTCTATCATGTCTATTCTTTGGTTATTGTACTATCATTTGTTATTGTACTATCTTTGGTTACTGTACTATCGTTGTTATCAAATGATCTCTTTGATGCATTATATTTCTATAATATCATAGTATGGGTCCATATTGAGTTGTGTAAATCACACCGCAAGGGTCATGCCATATCACAACCCTTGATGGAATTTAGATGGATGGCTACATTAATGCTAGTAAGCTCAAAATCTATTATTCCCCCCTAATGCTTCAAACACTACAAGCCATCCATCATCAAAAAGAGTTGAAAAAATAAGTAGCTCATATGAAATGGCAAGCAATAGAAGAGGCTATATCCCATCAAGCCAAATTAAAAAACTTAGGCCTTGTAATGATTTGTAAGACATCTATGGAAGGGTTAAACCCCATAAATGATCTATCTATTGCACCCACTTGCTAGAATGTATGTGGATCTTCCATTGGGTAGGAAGACTACTTGCTCTGTGAAAGCCTTTGTGGAACTTGAGGCAATTTGTTATATTACGAAAAGTGCGCCGAGCCCTTGACATCTTAGGTAACACTTGAACCTACTCCTATGATGGTACGAGCAATAAATAGTCAAAACTCACTAGCCATAGGTTACATGGACTTACTAGTATTATCAAATAACCATAGGGTGGCAAGTAGATGTTATGTGATGTGCCATAGACTTACGAGTATTATCATATAACCATAGGGTGGAAAGTAAATGTTATGTGATGCTTGCATGTGCCATGGACTTACTAGTATTATCATATAACCATAGGGTGGCAAGTAGATGTTATGTGATGCCTGCATGTGCCATGGACGAGTAATCAATCCTTAAAATAACCTGATTCTCAATTGACAAATTGATTTGCAAGAATGCACAACAACATTGACAAATGATGGTCATGATCTCCATCGGTTTGAGGGCCTCATACCTAGCAGTCCCCAAGCCCTACAAGCCCCACAACGTGCCTGGCCCCAGTCAGCATGAGCACCATAACTCCACTGAGCTGGCTGAAGCTTCCTCATCTTCTCCTATCCACATCAATGCCCTACCCACATCCTCCATCGATGATGCCATCATGGCACCAAGAGGAAAGAAAAGAAGGCCACCAACAGTTGTATCCACCATATCGAGAGCACCAACCCTACCTCTTCCCCATATGCTTATGGTCAATACTCTTCAATATCCAAAGAATTAGATCCATTGCGTAGCTTTGCTTCCACCTCTACTTCCTGCACTGATTTGGTGCAAGCTGCCAAACCAAAGAAATCTCAGAGAAGGAGATGTGTGTAAAGAAGTAAAAAGCATAGAAGTGACCCAGGTTGATTCCTAATAGGCTTCTTCAAGCTCAAGGCTACTACAAAGGCAATGAGTACATTTGGGTACATAAGGCCCCTGCCCACTACCACTCTACCTTCCTTTGGAACTCCCATTAATCCCAAGTAGTGTTCGGTGTCATCTGCTCAACCTATGCAATCCAACATCGACAAGGTGAGTATGCCACTCATTCACAACTCCAAGGGGGAGCTTTTTGCCTTTTTACGTGTGTACTCACCACAAGCATGTGGCTTGGAAAGAGGCTAGGTACACTAAGTTGCCACAAATTTTATTTCATTGATCATATCTTGGGTATAGGTGAAAATAGGTAGTCCACAACATAGGTGCCCTTAGGTGAAAATAGCACCCTCTGCTGCTAGTTGTGGTCTACACTATGGAAGTCAACTTAGCACAAGTCAACATAGGTGATGGGTTGTGAAGGCCTTAAGGTTCCAAGTTGACCTGCTTTGATAATAACATCGACCCCTTTTGTGATAATAATGCTGATAATGCTGGTCATCACTACACTAAAAACTCCCGCGTTATTGCCAACACTAACCCACTACATTACCAAGATCCCTATAAAAGGAGCTAGTCCTTTTTGTAGCTCCTCACTTTTCTGTATACCAAAATGCTGCCAATTTTTTTTGAAATTTCCACATCTTGTGATTACCTCCAAAACTCCCTACTACCCACATCTGTCTTATGTCGGTCAATTCCTCATGCTTTGTTAGAACAAATTACCTATTATCGATCAAGAAATTAATTCCTAATCACAGAAACAAAGCCTCCTCTACCCTCCCACCTTCTATTACTCCATCTAGCTCCCAGACTCTCTCCATCACTCTCTACTCACAAATCCACAAACCATCTAAGATGCAGCTCCCACATGAGCTTGATCCCTTATCTTAGCACTCCATCTCAAGGCCTCAGAAGAAGCAGCAAATCGTTGATGGTGAAGTTATATAGAATTACTTGGAGCACAATATGCAAATCACAAGGTTTTTATCCCTTGAGATAGAATGGTTGGAGCAAGTTCAAGGGGCTGTGATCCATTCAAAATTCGGATGCAATATTAAGGATTTTTTCCTCTACTACCACAATGTAGCAAGCTACTAGGTACTCCAAGACCCATAAGTGGCTTCTTTTATCTAGGCCATGGGTCTTCAGATAGTGGCGGACAGGTTCCCATGCCACCTTAATCTTTAACAAGTGGTGGATATTGTCAATGGATTCAACAATGCCACGCAAACCACCGGATGACTACATGGAGACAGAGAATACATGTTTTATCAATTCATTTTAGAAATAGTCCACATGGCATTTGGGCTACCCAATATTTGCAAGCCATATGCAACACTTTGACTCAAGGATCAGAGGCTCATGGGACTAGTGCAATATGATACCAAAACCCATAGGGGTGAGATCCTATAAGCTTGGTTAGAAATTGGTCTCTCTACCAAGGCTACTCGAGTTGTCACATTATAGGTATATATATCCCACATAGAGCATCAGAATGTCATCCAGCCCAATGTGCTAGTGTGCCTACATCAGCCCAAGGAGATGAATTGGGCTAAACATTTTTATGTAGAGCTCATAAATGTCTGCATGCACTCTAAGGATCGGATATGTTTTTTACTACTATTATTCACTACTTGCTAGATGACCCCATGCCAGAAGGATTTGGTGATGCCTCCAAAGACAACACATTGTTGTCGGCTCCAACACAACAGACCACACCCACAAAGACCTCGCCTAAGAAAAAGAGGGATGAATAGGGCAGCCAATAGGTAGAGGCAGAGGCAAAGAGAAGCTAAAAAAAGGAGCTCGTGAGAATTTCTCTAGAATCGTGTTTGATTTCATGGTTTTTTGTTGTGCATCAACAAAAAATTTAAGATTTCAACAAAAAATATAAATTTACTCTTTGCAATGAGAAATCCATCCTAAATCCATATGACATGTTAAGTTGTCCTTTAACAAAAAAGCAAGTTAGTCTAAACATTGAAAGTGCATGATAAATGAGTATCATCGCCACTTTATTTTACATCAACTACATCTCGCATTCATCCTCCTCTTGTAGATTTCTCACATTTGTCCCTGCTTGGTCAAGTTTAAGAGTTAGTACAATGTGATTATGAATTCATGGTTATCAATTATACTCTTGAGATTTTTAAAAAGTAATCTATCACAATTGTTTGATCAAACCTGTATGCATTGATTTTGACAACTAAATCTAGTATTGTTACCGATGGTATATTCATTCTAGATCCTTGGACTCCATGTCCATTCCACGTTCCAACTTTGGTTCCTTTAAGCTCAAAATTTTACAACATCATTGAGGTTCCTGCCAATGAAGTAATATCTTACAATTATTTGATCAAACCTATATGCATTGCTTTCCAGAACTAAAACTAGTAATGTTACCAATGGTACATTCATTCTAGATCCTTGGGCTCCATGCCCATTCCACTTTCCAACTTTAGCTATTGCCCCCTCTAAGCTCAAAATTTTACAACATTATATGCGGTTGTGGAGAATGGCACCAGTGCCTTCCTCACATGGGTTTGTGGAGATTGGCACAAGTGCCATTTTCCACAAACTCTCATAGAGATTGGGACCAATGCCATTATTTAGGACCTCATATGAGATCCTAAAGAATGGCACTAGCGAGTCACGATAAAGGTTGACTCATGACCTCTTTTAGTGATGGGCCAAGGAAGTAATATTTGTCAAAGTTTATCACCATGATGTGATGGTTGAAAAAGTTTCTAACATGTCTGCAAGTCAATTTTATTTGAGCTAAAGGATGACTAATGGCCTCTACTGCCCATCAAAGTTGATGGGCTGAGGAGGCAAATATTGTGAAAGTTTACCATGATGTGATGGGTGGGGCTACCAAACTCTATACCCACACAATTTTTAGCTACTAGGGTTGGGGGCATGACATTTTTACAATAGGTAGCCTAAGGGATGTTTGGGTTTCTTGAGCCCTCCTTAAGCCAAGTGTGGTGATCTAGGTAGTTGATTTAGATCTAGATCTAGGTATTAATAGATTGGAAGATCTATCTTTTTTGTTAGATATTAATAGGCTTCCAGATCTTTTTATTTGTATTATTTAGAAATTACCACCATTACTGCGTGATCTCCTCATCTTGGAACTGCAAGAGGTGTCCATGCTTGCTGTGCACCTTGCTTCTATGTTTCTTCATCATCTTTTTGTCATTATTTCATGCTCCTCCTCCTCCTCGCACATCCTCCTCCATCCAACCTCGAGTTCATACCCATCCTAGTAATAGAGCAAAATTACTTCATCACCTCATTTACTCACCGTGAATTTGTCTATAATCCCATCAATTCACCTCATTGCTATTCTTGCTTTCTCATCGACTAGCATGAAGAGCACTGGCAATTAGGAAGGGGATTTGCAGGCTACCTAACTTTGCCATCCACTACTCAAGATGATTTGTTTCAAATTGGATCTCAAGTATGGCTAAGATCATCGTTGAGGCATTTTTAGTATCTTCCAAGCTCTTATCATGTCTTAGTTCAACATCTTGCTCAGTTGGTGATCTGCTAAATTTTCTCACCACTGGATGTGTTTGCTTTGTTTTGACAGCTTCAAGGAGAAGGTGCGCCCTCAAGATGGCCACTCAGCTTGCCTCTTGCGACTTTTTGAATGTGGCTAACTAATGCTTTCACTCCAGCAAGACCAGCCCCCTTTGTCACCACCACGACTCCCAATTTTTCATCTTTGTCTTCATTGGATTTGGATACAAAGGTGTGTTTTCCTTCTTAGCTTACATCTAAGCCTGTTGTCTCTGAAAGGAGCCCTTTTATGGTTAACATTTATGGAAACATTGATTCTTTCGTATGTTTTCATTGCATGTTCGCTTTCATTTTTGTGAAGAGAAGCATTACCCTTCCGTTTTTCCCATCTGTTTTGATCAGATTGTTTGCATTACTTTGCTATGTCTGCTTTGCACCCAAGTGGTCGTTGCCTTGGGGAGACAATTATCTAGGACATCTCCAAGCAAGTGCAAAATTTGTGGTGATTTATATAGTGTGGCACTTGCAGGCACTATGCGGGCTATTTTGCACCTTCACTTGGCTAATTCTTATGCCAGGAGGGCCAGGAGGGAGGTGAGGAGGGGGAGGGAGGGAGGGAGGAGAGAGAAGGAGGGAGGGAATTCAAAATTCAAAATTTGAATTTTGAATTTTTTGGTTCCCACCTAGGAGTAAGAGTTGTGTAAGAGGTGTAAGAGGTGGGGTCACTTTTGGGCTTAACCCACCTAGTTGAGGGGGGGGTTAGGACTTTTTGGGACCTACCTTGGCCCTTTTATTAGGACTAATCCATTCTTTATGAGGCCCTTTTGAGACCCCAATTCTCCCCTAATGTGATGCCCTCCCAACTAGTGGTCCCTTCTAAATACCTGCAAACCTTGCCCTCCTCCATTTTGGAGATCTCCTTAGGGTCATTGTGTGCTTGGGTGTAGCCATTTTTTGTGAGGTTCAAGAGATTCTTGTATTATATAGGTATCTTGCATGACCCATAACTTGTACATTGCTCAATGGAATTCAAAAAACTTTGCCTTCAAGTTGTAGTAGACATTCCAAATTGAACATAAGACTAAAAAATTATGGAATAAGGATTTGGAACGAGACTGTTAAAGCATTACAATTGTTATGTTGCATGTGAGGCATGCATCCCGAAGACTATAGGATATAGCAATTTATTCAAAAACATCAAAATTTTATTCTCCACATACATGCAACCAAGTAATAATTTAAAAATAAACTATGTGAGAACCCAAGGACACACCTAAATGAGAATATAAGGCATGGGTTAATGGGCCTCTAATGTTTTGCTAAAGTGATGCACACCCATTTGAGGGCACACTCCATAACTTTTTTTTAATTTGTTGAAAACCAAAACGGATTGAAAATTTGGAATCCAAACTAGTGGGACAACTGCATGGTGGTCTTAAAACATTGATAGTTGTTGATATTAGTGTCTACATTCACTCTAAAATGGAAGAAGTTGAAATTATGCAATTTGTGCATGTGCAAAGATCTTTCAATAAATCCAACACTATTTCTAATTTTGAAATGTTTTTTTTCCATGCACTTGCTTGCTATATGGCTCATAAGCATGCCAAAGTTTATTGCATTTCATAATACACAGCATCAAACCCGATAGCATGCCCTTTGGCCTATTTGTGTTTTGAAGCATTTTAGGCCACATTGAACTTATTTGGGATATCCAATTCTATTGACGTGTATCGTCGGAGGGGGGAAACCGGTGGTTGAGAATTTTTCTACTCCCATAAGTTTTGAATTTTCACACCTCCCGCACCCATTGAATCTTTGAATATTAGGTACTTGCAACCTTCCCTCACCCTGCAAACACCCTACAACCCACACGTATCTCGACATGACCTTGCGCAGACTTTGGTTTGGCATTGTCTTCTTTTGGGTAAGTTATCTTATATTCTTTGCTCGCCTCACAAGATAGATTCTCTGGGTCTATTCTGGACTGATTATGTCCATGGCATCAATGGCAACATGCAGCTCACAATGGCTTACAAGAGAAGCAGACAGAGGCTACGAGATAGGAAAGCAAAAAAGCCTCGTCAAGGCACAAGGAACAGATTGCAGGTCAAGGAAAGCAATGGCATGGTATCGAAACAGCAATGGAAGACACTTTTGCAACATTCGCAAAGGGAGAAACAACGAGAAGAAAGAAGACTCCTTGAAAGCAGCAGCAGGAAGCAATTGTTTGCATATGCATGCATTTGATCATTACCATCGGAGCGAAGAGTACGAGTTGTGGTGTCATTATTGGTGGGAGCATTTGAGGAAGCGACATCAAGCCATTCAGGTGAATACCAATCTCAAGTCTTCACAAGCTTTAGCATGCACCCTAAAGTTCATAGAGTAACAATCCTACCAATACCTCGGGAGATGCATGCACAAGAGGTGATGCTCTCTAACCGAAGAAATGGCCTATAGATTGTGAAAGGGGTGCACAGCTTAGATAATCTAGCTGCAAAGAAGGCAACATTAGCTATGTTGGTGTCCCTTGAAATAAAAGAGAAATGGCTTGGGTAGACAATGTCAAAGACGTTGTCGATCAGAAGGATCAATGTGGCTCTAATGGGTGAACATAGAGTAAAAGAAATGCATGATCAAAGCATAATCATCCCAATTCGAGAAGTCTGTGGTGCTTCAACAAAACTCAAGAAAAGGAGAGTCAGCCTAAGTGTGGAAGTCATTGCTAGAGTGATGACGTTTTGGCACAAAAATACGAGAGTTTCTCCAAATAGGAGCCAAATAGAAAGGACATCTATAAAAATAGACAAGACACAAGGTGTTTGACAAGCACATCATACACATGCTTGATACAATGCAGGTCAGTGTGGTGCCTAATCTAGCCTGGTGGTTGTTTGTGATTGAGCTTTGGGGTAGTTTACTTGTTTCATTTCTTAAACTAGGCTTGGGCTATTTAATGAAATTGTCCTAAACCAGCCTGGTGGTTGGAACATCACATGCAAATGTAGGCTGATTCAAATCAAGCACTAGTTATGTGATTGTCATTAACCAATGTGGTTGAACAAACATTAATTGTTGACTAGACTGGTGGCATGGTTGAGCAGAAATTAACAGCAATATACTTTGCAATAGAAAAGAAATATATGTTATTTTACTAAACCATCCCGGTGGTTGGAACATCATGCAACCATGCCTACTTCAGCTCAATCATCAATTATGTGATTGTCCTAAATTAGCGTGGTTGAATAGACATTAGTTGTTGAACAACCTGGTGGTTGAAATTAATGTGTTTCTTAGTACTTAAATTAGTTAAATTTAATTTCTTGCTATTCGGGTCATATACCACTTCATTTCTAGATCGGGATGGCTTGGACTTAATGTGATTGTCCTAAACCATCCCAATGCTAGTTCAAGACAACAGCAATTACTGATTGAAATTGTGAAATTCAAAAATGAAAAGCAATATATTGTTATTTTCTAATTGTGAAATGTGATTTTCTAATTGTGAAATTAAAAATTGAAAAGCAATATACTTGCAGTGTCCTAAACCAACCCACTAGTTGAAATTGTGACTGTCCTAAACCATCTCGGTGGTTAAAGTTATGACTATTTCCTAAACTAGCCCAGTGATTGAGATTGTGGTTGTCCTAAACCAGCCTGATAGTTGAAAATGTGGCTATCCTAAACCAACACGGTGGTTGAAATTGTTTTGCTTCTAGTAGCTTGATTAGTTTAATTATTAGATGATTAATTCAATTTAGATTCACTATATACTTTAATTAGACCGTGTTTTTGTGCGTACTGTGTTTTGTAGTGTTTTTTCTTGTTTTACTAGTGCAAAAAGGGGACTCACTATATTGTTGTTTTATTTAAAAGAGGGCTCATTGTTCTATTATTTCCACATATTGGGTCAACAGATGGAGTTGTATCTCAAGTTTATGGATGAGAATCTTGACATTTCAATTTTACAGAGGAGCCTTGAGAATTGTAAGCCTTGGTATGTCAGGAAACTCAAAGACAGGAATGTTTGTTGTTGCAAAACACACATAGACTTTGACCTAGCCCGGTAAGCTATGAATGACTTGAGATCTGGTCCATGGGGATCGATGCCCGTGTCTTCCCAATGAATGCACAATCTGTAGGCCACCTGGATCCTCATCATGTGCTGCAAGGGAGAGTAGATTCTATAGCCTAAGGTCTTTGTGGGAGCTTTTGTCCAAAGGGTGATGGTGAGTGGCACTGTATTGAATGCAAGCATTGTAGTATGAAGCTGAAGAAGAAGACATTTCATGTCTGTCCAAAGGAAATGAGGGAAGAAGACCATGTTGCTTTAAAATGGAGAAGATTTGAAAATGTCAATGTTGAAAGATCCAATTAAAAGAGATGGCTACTATCATATAAGAGCACTCAACCGAGGAAGCTTATAGATCACGTGGTCACCCTCCCCCTCTCCTCCTCCCTCCTCCTCCTTCCTCCTTCTCCTCCTCCTCCTCCTCCTCCTCTCTCCTCCTCCTCCCTCCTCCTCTTCCCTCCTCCTCCTCCCTCCTCCTTTTCCCTCCTCCTCCTTCTTACACCTTCTTCCTCTCCCACTCCTATGCTCCCCTAAACCCTTTGTTCCTCAACCCTTAAAACTCCATGATCTATGAGGGAGACGAGTTCTCCACCATGTACTCTACCCTGAACCCTGGAACCTCCTTCTAAACCCTGGAACCTCCTTCTAACCCTGGAACCTCCTTCTGAACCCTGGAACTCTTTCTAAACCCTGGAACCTCCTTCTAAACCCTGGAACTCTTTCTAAACCATGGAACCTCCTTCTGAACCCTTAAACTCCTCCTAAACCCTACAACCCCCAATGAAGGCGAAAGCCTTCATTACCTCAACAAAGATGATTTACGTTCCTTTTACACATGCATGCACTTTGTTTGCTTACCACACTTAAGCCTATGTCTCTCACTGGAACACGACTCGAGGTCCTAAGCTACTCATATACTACAACCGACAATCCCAATATATCTGTAGGTGACAAAAAGCCTCGAAACCCTGCAAACATAGAATACCCAGCTCTTCCTATGAAAGCAGTAGGAAAGAGGTAACAAATAGGCAATAAAAGTGATTCTATCACTCCCAATATCTCTGTGCACAAGCATATGATGCAATTTCTATGGCAACTCTTCATCGACATGTGGAACAGTGGTTGCATAGCAAAAAACAGGGCACTTTTTTGAGTGCCTGCAGAAAAATTGCACCACCGAAACAGGCCCCAAAATGGCCTCGAATCAAAAAAATAATGTCACCAAGGGCTTCACCTTTACCAGTAGCATATACTACCCTCTTGCCACACCATGAAGGGTGTCCCAATCTGAGATAGTACACTCTTGCACTTTCTGGATGTGTTACCTGTAGAGATTTGCTCCCAAACTTGAAAAAGGAAAGCAACACTGATCCTCTTACCAAGACACTGCGAACTTGGTTTGCTTTCTTGAGCTCCTTACCATGAACCAAGCTCTGATACCATGTGAAGAGAGTGGGAGAGAAGTAAGGAGTCTCACTTGCAGCTTTCTCACATACACAATAGGGGAATACACACAAAGGTGGAGGCTGAAAATAGTTTTCCTCTTCTTAGTTATAAAAGCCAAAAGAATCTCTCTTAGTACAAAAGGAATAGGTGAACCCTATATGTGGGTCTCAAACCAAACTCAGCTAACCTAGGTGGCATACTAACTGAGCCACTAACTAGAGTACATAAAGATAGCTATCATCCAGCTATTTTTCATGGGTGGTGTACCAACCGCATCTACAGCTAACAAGTCAGTGACATAAATGCACAATGGTCACCCTGGCATATCATGAGTGGAGCTCGATATCTCAACACCGGGCTGGTTGTAAAATAACAATATATTGCAAAATATATTGCTATTCATTTTTGCTCAACCATGCCATCGGGCTGGACAACAAATAATGTCTGTTCAACCACGCTGGTTTAGAACAATCGTGCATGACTGGCGATTGAGCTGAACCAGCCTCCTCTGGTTGGATGATGTTCTACTCACTGGGCTGGTTTAGGACAATCACATTTACCAAGCTTGGTTTAAGAAATGAAACAAGTAAACTATCCCAAAGCTCAATCACAAACAACCACCAGGTTGGTTTAGGAACCACCGACTTGCATTGTATCTTCTAGCATATGTATGATGTGGTCCTCAAACACCTTGTGCCCCATCTGCTTCTTACAGATGTCCTTTCTATTTGGATAAACTCTCGTATTTTCATGCCAAAATGTCATCACTATAGTAATGAGTTCTGCACTTAGGTTGCCTCTCCTTTTCTTGTGTTCTATTGAAGCCCATAAACTTCTCGGATCAAGATGATTGTGCATTGCTTCTGCTCTATGCTCAGCTGCTGCTGCTAGAGCCACATTGGTCCTTTTGATTAACAACATCATTTCTCCTTTGTTTCAGGGTACACCAACATAGCTAATGTCACCCTCTTTGTAGCTAGTTGATCTAAGTTGTGCCTCTTTCACTTTCTGTAGGCCATTTCTCAAGTTAGAGAGCTTCGCGTCTTGGGCGTGCATCTCCCAAGGTGTTGGTAGGGTTGTTACTCTATGAACTTTAGGGTGCAGCAGGCTAAAGCTTGTGAAGAATCGAGATTGGTAATCACTTGAAAGGCCTAATGTTGCTACCTCAAATGCTCCCACCAATCCTGACACCATAGCTCATGTCTGACACCATAGCTCATGTTCTTTGCTCCGATGGCAATGATCGAATGTGTCCATTTGAAGGGCGGGGCCTAGTTGCAAGTACTTAATCTTCCAAGATCTGATGGGTGGGAGGTATGAAAATTTAAAATTCATGGGAGTAGCAAAATTTCAACTGCCAGTTTCCCCCCCTCCGACGATACACATCAGTAGAATTGGATATCCCAATATATCCAATGTGGCCTAAAATGGTTCAAAACACTAATAGGCCAAAGGGCACGCTATTGGGTTTGATTCTATGTATTATGAAATGCAATGAAATTTGGCATGCTTATGAACCATATTGCAACCAAGTGCATGGAAAAAGAAACAATTCAAAATTGAAAATAGTGTTGGATTTATTAAAAGATCTTTTCACATGCACAAATTGTACTTTTTCAACTTCTTTCATTTTAGGGTGAATCTAGATAGCAATACCAATAACTATCAATGTTTTAAGACCACAATGCAGTAGTCCCACTAGTTTAGATTCCAAATGTTCAATCCGTTTTGGTTTTCAACAAATTAAAAAAAAGTTATGGAGCGTGCCCTGAAATGGGTATGCATCACTTTAGCAAAACAATGTAACCCATGCGTTATATTCTCATTTAGGTGTGTCCTTAGGTTGAGGAGAAGCTCACGTAGTATTCTTTTGAATGATTACTTGGTTGCATGTATGTATAGAACAAAATTATGATCTTTTTGAATACGTTGCTATATCCTATAGTCTTCAGGATGCATGCTTCACATGCAACATAGCACTTGTAATGCTTTAATGCTACTTTATATCATAATAGTGACGATACAGCTCCTCCAAGTATGCTATCATAGTTTCTTTGCTAGGAGCCATTGAGAGTAAGGGAGTAAATACTGTAAGAGAATGAGGGGAGTAGCAGAGTAGGAGAGGATAAGGGAAAGACAAGAGATAGAGGAATGATGAGAGGAGTAGTAGAGTAGGAGAGGGCCGATGAGAGGAGTCGTAGAGTGGAAGGAGGGGGATGACAAGAAGGGAACAAGGAGAGAACAACGAGAAGGGAATGAGAAATAGATCAAAAGGGAATGACGAGAGATATAGAAGGAGAGTGGTGTGAGACAATGAAGAGAGGAGAGGAGACTTTAAAGATTGAAGGAGGATGAAGCAGAGAAGGGAAAAGCAAAGAAAAAAACATAGAAAAGCTGAGGAGGATAAAGCATAGGGATATTATGGATCATGCAAGATACCTATATACAGAAAAGTCCCTGAATCTCACAAAAAATGGCTACACCCAAGCAAACAATGACCCTTGGTGGGTAGAATTAAGAAGTCGGCTATGACTAATCCATTGTGTTTGCTATGTGAGAGATGTGTTGAAGATATTATGCATATGTTGTGGGTGTGTGCTATTACTACAAGAATTTGGTGTGTGGTTGTTACCCGGATCAGCAGAGTATGGTTGATGGAGGGTGGTAGTGCTAGGCGATGTGAGGAGTTTATCGTCAACTCTGGTTGCATGCTGGTAGTTTCTTCATGCTACTATATTTTAGTCTTTGTGGAGTGTTTGCAATGAGCTTGTGTTTAAAGCTGGGGTGGGGGTGGGTTATAGAGAGGATGCTATTCTAGCGTTCATCAAGTCTATGCTAATGGATATGAGTCAGTCGGGTGATAGAAAGAAGGGATGTGTTGGTTGGAATGTGTTTGAAGGATATTAGTCCATCTATAGCTTAATCTCAGTTGTTACCTACGTGGTGAAGGTCATGGGTAGTTTGCTTGTTTTATATGATCAAATTGTGTTAGGTGATGTGAGCAATTTGTCGTTGACTCTGGCTGCATGCCGGTCGTTTGTTTGTGCTGCTATGTTTTAATCCTTGTGGAGTGTCTGCATGAGCTTGTGTTTAAGTTGGGGGGGGGGGGGTTATAGAGAGGATGCTATTCTAGCATTAATCAATTCTATGCTGATGGATATGAGTCAGCCACCAGGTGATAGAAAGAAGGGATGTGTTGTTTGGAATGTGTTTGAAGCATCTTAGTATTTCTATAGCTTAATCTCAGTTGTTATCTATGTGGTGAAGGTCATGGACAGTTCATCCTTTTTTATATGATTAAAATTTGTAATCTTTTTTGTTTGGTAGACAATAAAAGCTAGCTCCTGCTTGTATTTATTTAAAAAAAAATAGCACAAAAACCTCAGGCATGTAAATTTAGAGTGAAGAAATAGTCCTTAGGTGATCGGTGATCAAATTGTGATAGAGCCACTTTAGGTAGCAAAATGCACCCACCAACTTTAGGGATGTACTTGTTTCCCATTACAAAACCTAGATACTTATATATATGTTCAAAGTATTTTTATGAATACCCTGATTTTATGAAAAGTTTTGACCCTAATCCTTCTCATATTTTAATGTAATTTTAAACTCCCCATAGTTTTTTTCCCAAATGTGTAAACCTTCTAAAACTCTATCGAGAATGATGCATAAAGAATTGTTCTTAATGGTCTTAGAATAAGAGGTAGATTAGATCTAAGAAAACAGAACACTTCTAATGATATTTGATCAAGTCACATGCCAATGCTTATGTTTACAAGCACATAGAGAGTGACCTAAGGGTTGGAAGGAGCATGAAACCAATGTGTAGTTTTTTTCCATTTATTAGCACTGGCTCTCCTAGAGACAGTGCTTTAGGATTAAGTTTAGTGGGAGTTTTGTGATTATTCTTAGTTTTAAAGGAATTTTTAAAATTCTTAACCTCTACTTTTAGATGGTTGTTGGCTTTTCAGTTTTTAGCTTGTGTATGGATGTTGGCTTTTTAGCTTTTAGCTTGTGTGTGCTTTTTACCCCCCTCGAACACAGCTATAAATCAATTCAAGGGCTCCACTCTCCCTCCATGCTTGAGCTCTCCATAGAACAATTGCCTTGGCTTCCTCCAGCTACAAGTCTTGAAGTCGCTTCAAGCTTTTTGGTCGCTCATCCAGGTCTCGCGTGTTCATTTGTGAGCAAGGCACTAAAGATGATTCACTTGTTAACTGCTAAAGTCTTTGCCTAAAAAAAAATTTTACTATCTAGAAAGCTGTTTTCGAGAAAAGCAGGTTCGCAGGTTAAAAAAAATATGTTTTCCTATTGAAAGGACTTTATGCCAGCCAAATGGGCTTTATGCCTACCGGTGAAGAGATTGTCGTCTACTGGATCTGTTTATTTTTAAAAAAAAAAGCCTCAAAAAGTTGACATCAAAACTTTGCAGGTATCATTCGTAAAATCTTCAAAGGAAAATAACACCGATTTACCTTTCAGCTTTAAATTATAGCTTTTTAAAAAAAAGGGCATGCGCAGTGGCTTTACAGTCAGTGTCAGAGCATGCAAATAACTATAGAACCTTGGCAAAGCCTAATGGATGTCCTCAAAGCGTTTCTTTTTTATTATTTCTTACTAACAATAATCAACAGTGTCTAAAGGCTCGTAAAACCCATAAGTTGGACCCAAGTGCTTTCGTGCATACATTCACCCTTGTTTTGTTTTGTTGCATGCTTCAATTTCTATGCATTTCATTGCATATTGGAATGTGAATATACTCTAGACTTACTAGAACCTAAGTTAGTCATATATACTCTACACTAGTGTATGCACTGCGATAATAGTCACACATAGTCTACCATATATACTACTATATACTATCCAGGTTGACTACTTTGTAAATATTGGTATAATTTATCTTGCATTTTTCCAATATGTGATGTGCATTTACTACTCTATTATTATTCATGTGATGCTCATTCCTACTTATTATTATGCATGTGATGTGCATTTGTAGTTATTAGTACTTTCTATCCATATTCTAATTTTCATAATTTGCTAATGCCTTCATTATTCATTTCTTTCATGATGATTGCATCTTTCTTGAAACATTTTCATTTGTGTAACTACACATGTCACCCTATTGTTGTTGGGTGTTGTTGCATTGCTAGTAAAACATCAAAATTTAGGTTTGGCTCTGAGCTAATGCTTTTTGCTATGCATTTTTGGAGCTACCTTGCACAGGTATGGCAAGGAACTACGAGGACCAGTCCTTAGTTTATAAATGGGGTGTCCCCCTTTTTGTATATTGATGTTTGGGGCATGATGCGACATCTAGGCTGAAAAGTTGCCTAAAACTTGCAAGTTTACAAAATGTAAGACCTAAAGAATCACGTGTTTGGGCATTAGGACGTTCTTACATTGTCACATCATGCGCGTGTGTCTTCCAAAAGTTATAAAACATTTGATGGTGGACATGGTACCGTCTACGGTTAGAGAAATTAACGTGTGGAACTTGTCGCTCGGCCGTTTGGTGTATACATATCACCTTCACCCTCAAACTGCTCTTCCAATCTTCAAAGTTTTCTGCATTGTCAGTGTATACGTATCATCTTCACCCTCCAACTAGCTCTTTCAACCTTCATAGTTTTCATAGTTTGTAGTGTTGAATCTACTACTGCGTTGCTTCCACCATGCCTAAGCCACCCTTGCAACTCGCCCTCGCCCTCCTCCTCGCCATAGCCGCGTTGCCTTCTCCCGCCCTCTCTGCTCACCACAAGCGCCCCAAACATTTCACCTTCTACCTCCATAACACCATCTTCAACACCACTCTCAATAATACCGACTACTTCAACTCCGTTTTCAGTGTGCAACCCACCTTCAGCTTCGCCAACCCTTTTGCCTTCGGCGTCCTGGCCACCTTCGAGGATCCGCTCACCATATCTCCCTCCAACACTTCTGCACAGCTTGGCGTTGGGCAGGGATTCTATCTCTTTGACAGCCAGAAAGGATACGTGCTCTTCCAGGCCTTCACGGCAACCATCGATACCGGCAAGTACAAGGGGACCATCGACATCTTCGGACAAATCAAAGAGGTGTTGCCCAAACGCATCCTCTCCGTCATCGGTGGCACTGGCGATTTCTTCCTGGCGAGAGGGATCGCTACATGTCGGCTCCTCGAACTATATACAGGCCCAGGGGCGGCGAGATGGACATTGTCATTCGAGCTCGACCTGTACTACTAGACTCGCATGGGGTCAACATGCTCGTCTAATTTAATCAGGTAACCGAAGCATTTGTAGATGATCACGATCCAATAACCAAACGGCGAGACGCCTCGTTCCTCGTTTCATCACATGTGGTCATCAATCTAGTGGTTCTTCTACACGTTAGTGATACACTAGCGCATCGCGCAACGTCTTCCAATCATCACCTGTCGGTCAGCAACAACGCAGATCTCTCCTTTCCACGCATTACGTCCGCCTGAATCTTGTGCTACACCAAAAAATTCGTTCATTTTCCCACCTTGAGCAATTCCTGTCTGCCTACTGTATGTTTGCTCTGGTTTATGCTTACCCTTGCTTCGTAGTCGGAACAAACATGATCTCAGGATGAATACTGACAGATAGAATATTGTGGTAGACAGGAACCTGGACAAACATGATCGGATCAGGATGAATACTGAGAGAGATAACATTGTTCGTAGACAGGAGCCTGAATGTGCGTATATCTTGGTGACCTGATGATTGTGAGAATCTTGGAGACTCGGTCGTTGTGAGCAATAGATACTCACGAAGTCCAATTAGTTAGTATGAGAAGCTCGTACCAAGCCATAGAGCGTGTGTGTGTGTGTGTGTGGGGGTGAGAGAGAGAGAGAGAGAGAGAGAGAGAGAGAGAGAGATGTCCTCTAACACCTGATTTTCGGAGATGGGATTAGGATAGAAATACATTTGAATATGAATGGGATCACTTTTTCCCATCCACTTTCCTCATGTGCTAAGACCCTAAGTGATTCCATTGCATCATTTTGAGGCATGTCATGAACACAAAGAACAAGGATCACACATGGTGGAGTCTTGGTTGTGATAGTGGAATGCTATGTAAATTAAAAGTGCATAACAAAACTGTAACAAGAACCAAATCATTGAATGCCTTTTGCTTAACAATAGACCTCAAATTTTAGAGACAAACTGACAAATGTTAACATAGAAACATGTCAATATCTACAATCATTTCAAGACAATCGCTTTTAGGATACACTAAGCAATATTTTTCAACATAGGAATTGACCTTAACACCAACACACAAAATATAATAATTACGAGCATGTACTCGTATTTCGATATACACTAGTCTCTTATGTCCCATTGCAAAGCCATGCAAATGAATTTTGTGTGTGTGTGTGTGTGTGTGTGAGAGAGAGAGAGAGAGGGAGAGAGAGAGAGAGAGAGAGAGATGGATGGGTTTAGAATTTTCAAGGGAGAGAGATCCCTTTAGGTCCAACTTTGTTGTGGACATGGACCTTATGCTTGAAGCAAGCCTTGGCACTAGCGTGGGTTTAGGATATGAACATTTACTCCGTCTTTACTATTAGTGGCCACTGTTTTCTCCCATGTTGGACTATGGCCTTAACACCCCTAGGAACAAGAATGGGCATGTGTATGTGTGTCCTTGTCTCCAATTTCTGTACACATGAAATGATGCCATGTGGCCTCCCCCACCTAACATTTGACAAGTAGCACATGGTGGGATGGGATAAAGATAGAAATACATTCCAATATGCATGGGAACACTTTTTTCGATCCTCTTTTCTCATGTGCTCAAATCCTAACTGAGCTTTAAAATAGTTTACAAGAAAAAGTCCATATGTGGGAGGACCAAGATCATTACAAGACTCTGTCATAACCATAGGTGTGGAATATAATATGTGTACAAGAGAAAATCTCTTAACCCTAAGTGTGGGGCATCATGTACATATATAAGAGCATGTTCATATACGAGAATTTACATATGTACATATGATAGAATGTGCAAATAAGAGCATGTACATATAAGAGCATCATGTACATATACAAGAATGTACATAAGAGCATGCACATATAAGAGCATCTTGTACATATACGAGAATGTACATATATAAAAGAATGTACATATAGACTAGAATGTAGAGATAATAGAGAAAATACATGTACGAGAAACACACTATTCAAAAATTTTGGACTTTTTCACTTCATTTGGACTTTTTATCTGAACCAGTCACCTCCGCTCAATATCACTTAGTAGACTCATAAATTTGGTATTTTGGATATACTAGATGTGTAAGTTCCACATAATAAACCTCAAAATTCCCGAAGGTAGTGGTGACCTCTACTCGATACATCATGAGTAAACTTGCAAAAAATGGATCACCTCCACACAAATATGTTCTAATAAAGCTTAAAATGTTGTGCGCCTTCACTCAATATGCAATATATAGAAAGAGTTGGTTGAATTAAATATATAGGGGATGTATAGATACATCATTTGATTGTATAGAAAAAGTTTGTCGAATTCAATGTATAGGCAGTGTATAGATATACCATTTGATTGAATAATATATTTAAAGGTGGTGTAAAGATACACCATTTCTCAAGAATAAGGCATACAATATATTATCCTATGCGGTCATTGTTTACTTTGGTGTAGCCATTTTTGGTGAGGTTCAAGGTCTTTTCGGTATATAGGTATCTTGCATGACCCATAACTTATGCATTGCTCAGCGGAATTTGACAAAATTTGTCTTCAAGTTGTAGTACACATTCCAAACTTGAACATGAGAGTAAAAAATTATGGAATAATGATTTGGAACAAGATCGTTGAAGCATTACAAGTGCTATGTTGCATGTAAAGCATGCATCCTAAAGAGTAGGATATAGCAATTTATTCAAAAACATCAAAATTTTGTTCTATACATACATGAAACCAAGTAATCATTCAAAAGTACACTACGTGAGCTTCTCCTCAACCCAAGGACACACCTAAATGAGAACATTAGGCATGGGTTAACGGGCCTCCAATGTTGTGCGAAAGTGATGCGTACCCATTTGAGGGCACGCTCCATAACATTTTTTTGATTTCTTGAAAATTAAAAATTTGGAATCCAAACTAGTGGGACTACTGCACGTTGGTCTTAAAACATTGATAGTTGTTGGTATTGGTATCTAGATTCACCCTAAAATGGTAGAAGTTGGAAAAGTCCAATTTGTGCATGTGAAAATACATTTTAATAAATCCAACACTATTTACAATTTTGAATTGTTTATTTATCCATGCACTTGCTTGCTATATGGCTCATAAGCATGCCAAAGGTCATTGCATTTAATAATACATAGCATGAAACACAATAGTGTGCCCTTTGGGCTATTTATGTTTTGAAGCATTTTAGGCCACATTGCACTTGTTTCGGGGGTCATTGTTTGCTTGGGTGTAGCCATTTTTTATGAGGTTCAGGGACTTTTCTGTATATAGGTATCTTGCATGACCCATAACTTATGCATTGCTCAACAGAATTTGGCAACTTTTTCTTCAAGTTATACTACACATTCCAAACTTGAACATGAGAGCAAAAAATTATGGAATAAGTATTTGGAACAAGACTGTTAAAGCATTACAAGTGCTATGTTGCATGTGAAGCACACATCCTGAAGACTATATGATATAGCAATTTATTCAAAAACATCAAAGTTTTGTTATATACATACATGCAACCAAGTAATGATTCAAAAGTACACTACCTGAGCTTCTCCTCAACCCAAGGACACACCTAAATGAGATCATTATGCATGGGTTGACAGGCCTCCAATTTTGTGCTAAAGTGATGCATACCCATTTGAGGGCACACTCCATACGTTTTTTTAATTTGTTGAAAACCAAAATGGATTGAAAATTTGGAATCCAAACTATTGGGACTAGTGCATGGTGGTCTTAAAACATTGATAGTTGGTTGTATAGATATCTAGATTCACCCTAAAACGGAAGAAGTTGGAAAAGTGCATCATTGCATTAAATAATACACAGCATCAAATCCGATAGCATGCCCTTTGGCCTATTTGGTTTTTGAAGCATTTTAGGCCACTTTGCACTTGTTTGGGATATCCGAGTCTGCTGACATGTATCACCAAAGGGGGGGAAGAACGGTGGCTGAAATTTTGCTACTCTCGCAAATCTCAAATTTTCACACCTCCCACCCATCAAATCTTGGAAGATTAAGTACCTACAACCTGCCCTCGCTTTGCAAACACCTTGTAACCTGTAGTACCTCGACGTGACCTTGCACAAACTTTGGTTTGCCATGATTGTCTTCTTTCGGGTAAGTTGTCTTCTATTCTTTGCTTGCCTCACTAGCCAGCTTCTCTGTTTCTATTTTGAACTGATCATGGCCATGGTACCAATGGCAACATGCAGCTCACCATGGATTCAAAGTGAAGCAGATAGAGGCTGCGAGACAAGAAAGTTGAAAAGCCAGGTCACGGCACAAGGAATAGAGTGCAGGTTGAGGAAAGCACTAGCACGATATCGAATCGGCAACGGAAGACACTTTTGCAACATCTACAAAGGGAGAAACAATGAGAAGAAAGAACGTTCCTTGTAGAGCAGCAACAGCAAGAAGCAGTTGCAGATACATGCATTCGACCATTGCCATCCAAGCGAAGAATACGAGCTATGGTGTCACGATTGGTGGGAGCATTCGAGGTAGCAACATTAGGCCATTTAGGTGATTATTAGTCTTGAACCTTCACAAGCTTTAGCTTGCACCCTAAAGTTCATAGAGTAATAGCCCTACCAACACCTCAGGAGATGCATGCCCAAGAGGCGATGCTCTTTGGGCCTGAGAAATGGCCTATAGAAAGTGAAAAGGGTGCACAACTTAGATCAACTATCTCCAAAGAGGCTGACATTAGCTATGTTGATGTCCCTTGAAACAAAGGAGAAATGGCTTGGGTGCACAATGTCAAAGATGTTGTCAATCAAAAGGACCAATGTGGCTCCACTGGTTGAATGTAGAGTAGAAGCAATGCACATTCATCCTAATCCGAGAAGTCTATGGGCTTCAATAGAACCCAAGAAAAGGAGAGACAGCCTAAGTGCGAAAGTCATTGCTACAATGACCACGTTTTGGCATGAAAATACGAAAGTTTCCCAAGTAGAAAGGACATCTGTAAGAAGTGGATGGGACACAAGGTGTTTGAGGAGCACATCATACACATGCTAGATACTACATAGTTCAATGGTGCCTAAACCATCCCGGTGGTTGTTTGTGATTGAGCTTTGGGATAGTTTACTTGTTTCATTTCTTAAACTAGGCTTGGACTAAATGTGATTGTCCTAAACTAGCCCGGTGGTTGGAACATCATGCAACCATAGGCTAGTTCAGCTCAATCGCCAGTTATGTGTTTGTCTTGAACCAGTGTGGTTGAACAGACATTAGTTGTCATCCAGCCTTGTGGCATGGCTAAGTGGAAATTAACATCAATATATTTCACAATATATTGTTATTTTACTAAACCAGCCTGGTGGTTGGAACATCATGCAACCGTGGCTGCTTTAGCTCAATCAACAATCATGTGATTGTCTGAACCAATATGGTTGAACATACATTAGTTATTGACCAGCCCAGTGGCTGAAATTATTGTGTTTCTTAGTACCTAAATTCGTTAAATTTAATTCCTTGCTAGTCAGGTCATATACCACTGTTAAATTGTGGAATTCAAAAATGAAAAGCAATATGTTGTTATTTTCTCATAGTGAAATTCAAAAATGAAAAGCAATATACTTGTTATTGTCTAATATGTGAAGTTGACACCGTCAGGCTAAACCATCCCGGTGGTTGAAATTGTGATAGTCCTAAACCATCCCAGTGGTTGAAATGTCCTAAACCATCCCAATGGTTGAAATTGTGACTATCCTAAATGTGTCCTAAACCAACCCAGTGGTTGACTGTCCTAAACGTGTCCTAAACCAGCCTGGTCATTGAAATTGTACTGTCCTAAACCAGCGTGGTGGTTGAAAATTGTTTTCCTTCATTATATACTTTAATTAGATGATGTTTTGTATTCTTTTAGTAGTAGCAAAAAGGGGGCTCATTGTTCTGTTGTTCCCGCATGTTGGGTCATTAGACAGAGTTGAATCTCAAGTTTTTGGATCAAAATCTGGACATTTCAATTGGACAGAGGAGCTTTGAGCATTGTATGCCCTGGTACGTCAGGAAACTCAAAGACAGGAATGTTTATTGTTGTAAAACACACATAGAATTTGACCTACCCCGAAAGCTATGAATGACTCGAGATCTAGTCCTGTTGGAGCATTGCTCCATGGGGATCAATGTCCATGCCTCTTTGATGAATGAGCAATCTATAGGCACACAGGATTAAATGCATTCACGGCACATGCAAGCATTATAGTTTGAAGCTGAAGAAGAAGACATTCAATGTCTATCCAAATGAAATGAGGGAAGACAGCCACGTTGCTCTAAAATGGAGGAGATTTGAAAATGTCAATGTTCAAGGATCCAATAAACAGAGATGGCTACTATCATATAAGAGCAACCAGCCAAGGAAGCTTGTAGGTCACATGGTTCAATCCATCCCAAAATATGTGCTTCATAGTTTCATGGCGAGTTGTTTCGCAGGATAAGTAGTTCAGGACGTGCCTTGCCAATTTTCCTCGTGACACTATTGTATTTGTCATAGATTTTGCAAAATTTTGTTTTTTTCAAGAACAAGATGAGATACAAAGTGCTCGCTACTAGTACAACAAGCAGATAACAATTCTTGTGCATAGCACATATAGTCATTTGCTTGATTCTTCCATGCCTGATGCCAATCTGCTTGGTTGCTGACTCACACGAGTATAGGTCAGTGCAACACACTTACCATTTCTACATTTTAGATGATAGGGAACATGACACCCTATTTGTGCGGCATGCTTTTCTATTGCACTGGGAAAGGCTGAAAAATCCCCATGCAAAAAATATAAAACAACATTGGGAGTGGTTAGATGGTGCTACGTCTCAATTTAAATCAGCACATGGATTCTACTTTGTCTCTCTCAAGGTTTAAATCCCTGATCGGGTCTAGACATGATGTGGAATTTCTTTGGGTCTAGCCATGGCAAGGGTGAATGTGATGATCCAATTAGCATGCCCTCATGAAAACCTCAATGATGCCCATGATGCTGTAACATGGCTTACAACCAACCTCTTTACAGACATGCATTCAACATATAGTAAACAAAGCCTCAACAATAATGTAGTATGCAGAGTGTTCCATGAAGTGAAACTGGATGAAGTGCAAAGGAGAAGCCAACACGATTGCGAGAAAATTAAAGAAGTTTGTGGTCTGCACACCAGATGGGGCTTTTCAAACAACCAACTGATGAAAATGAGAAAACTTTCTTGTTTTTGCAGTGTGTGCATCATAGGGGATCATGACGATTGTGAGAACATTGCAGCTGTGAAGACATGGGGGCGAGTTCAAGTTTTCCCTCTACATTCAGATGGAGTGACAAACAATGGAGAGACAAATAACTCGCCACTGTTTGGGGAGAGTTTCGATGATCTCACTTACTGTCTGGAAGAGGGGGATTACTTTGCAGTTGTTGTAGATTCTGAGGAGAATGAGGAAGATGACCCATACTTTCTGTTGCAGTGCCAAGAGAGGCTGCAATTACAAACTGCTACATAAGAGTGCACAAACATGTGTACTCTCATCTAGTAAGAGCTAGTAAGTTCCAGACGCAACTTGTGCCACAACGAAAGCAGCGCAAGAGTGTATTCAAATTGGATTTAGACATGCATGAGCACATCTGGGGGTGTCTTGGAGCAGTGGACAAGGACGATTGAGATAGTACCAATAATAAAATGTATGTAGTCTCATTGCAGGGAAACAATATGTTCACTTGTCCTACAAAATGGAATTTGTATTTAAGACTGCTTCTTTTTATTATATCCCAAACAACCACTGTGCTGGTTTTATGAAATTGTTTTTGTAAATCCCAAACGGTAAAACCCATACTTGTTTTTAGTATATCCCAACAATTACCGCGGTGGTTTCCCATAATGAATCCACACATCCTACAAATCCATTCATCTTGTAATAATAGAAGCAAACCACCGCGTTGGTGGCTGTTCACATCCTAGTGCAACCAACCACTGTGCTAGGTGATAATTTATCCTACACTAATCCTACACTACTACTGTGCTATCCCTACACTGTAGCCGTGCTATCCTAAAATTTGTTGCACAGTGCTAGTGCCCTTTAGACTAGTTATAGTTCACCGTTAGATTTCAACCATCAGGCTGCTACACAATGGTAGACTCATCCTGGTCTTTGCACTCCATACATCTTCGCGCCTCTATCATGTCCTGCTAAATGAAACCTACAATTTGAGCTTGACAAGTACCTTAAAGGAGCAGGAAAAAAAATAGCCAAGGAAATTAATATTCACCATCTGTGCCAACTCCAAGTAATACACCCACCACCAAAGTATGTCCCCCTTGGAGCTATTTTCCTCCTTCTCTGGGTCTGTTTTTGCGAGAATGCCATCCAACATCATTTTCAGATAGAAGAATAGAATTCCAAAGTTATTTGGGTATGCCATATATTCATTGTAGGTGGATCAGTGTACAGAGTTTGGATCGGTGTATAGAGTTTTGGGGCTAGATTTCATAATGGGCTCTTAGTTTTTCTGCGCTACAATTTAATAGGGGGAGAGTTCATTGAGCCCGACCTTCTCATTCTTTAGTCTCATGTTAATCGAAATCTTTCGTCTCACATTAGTTGTCTAATCGAAATCTTTCGTCTCACATTAGTTCACTGATCAAAATCTTTCAGTCTCACATTAGTGATCTAATTGAAATCTTTCGTCTCACATTACTTGTCAAATCGAAATCTTTCATCTCATTATTATCACTGTGCTGGCATGGATCAAAGGACACTATCTAGTCACAATGCTGAGAAAACATTGTCTAAGTAGACTCTGGAGAAGATTAACAATTCAATAGATTACACACATACTTCATAGATTGCAATCTCAAAGACTCCTTTACTTCATATTACATCTCAAGGACTCCTTGTTGAGCTCCCTGATTGGAGGCTCGACCCTCCTTACTCCTTTCTAGAATGGGCTAGTTCCTTTCTATAGTGGCCCGGCCCCTCCCTTTGTGCCGCTTTCTCTTTTCTTGATTTGAGCTTCTTGGTTGCAGGCTCAACCCTTCTTGCTCCTTTCTTGAAGGGGACTGGTTCCTCCCCTTAGGCTCTTTTTCCTTGCAGCTAGGCTCGCGGGCTTGGCCTTCTTCAATTTGAGCTTCTTATCTTTAAGATCTTTTGCCCAAATGGCAAATTGAGCTGCAGTATCTACTTTCTCAGCGTAGATAGCTATAGCAGGCAGGCACATTTGATCTATCCATGACCTGGGCAATGGCAAATGACATTCTCTACATAGCAATTTTGTATGCACAAACACTCCAAAGCAAAAAATGTGCACAGAGTGGTAGCATGCAAGCCATCAGATATAGCAGTCATCTATGATGGGGGTATGGGAGACCATGCATTTTGGACCTTTATGCATAGCAGGATAGGCATCCGATTTAACTATTGCAATCGTGAATACCACAGTTTTGCTCTATACATGACAAAGTTGCTGCTTGATTCCTTCCTTCGTCATCCTAAGGTTGCGGATGTTCTCCACTTTTTGCTCACTCTATGCAACATCTTCATCTAAATCCCTCAACATCTATTGAATCCGCATAAATTGCTGAAAAACATCTTCATGGGCCATTTCCAAGACTTCCACTCTAGTTTGGAAATCTCTCAGGATGATGGACTGCTTTTGTTGAAAGCCATGGCAAGCTCGTGCAAACATCTATCCTGATCTTCTTGCAGGGTCTTGTAGCTTGCTCTTTTGACTTCGAACAATGTTTCAAAAAAACAACCCTCACCATGGTTGCTGCAAATTGCTCCACCGTGTTGGCTAGAACTTGCTTCACCATGGCTACTCTCTGCATCCTTCCTGGCCTAGGGAGCTGCCTCATTTTCTTCTCTACCCCAGCTGCTCTCTGCCCCATCCTTCCTAGCCTTGAAGCTCTCTCGCAGTTCCTGCATCACCTTTCTAGTTTTAACATTCTCCCTTTTCAGCTCATCCATCATCCAGTCTTTTTCAATGTTCAATGCATTATGCATGTTGTAGAGCCATTTGTAAAAACCCTCCTATTTGTCTCTCTGATCTTCAAGATCCTTTCGCATCTTTTCTAGCTCCTTGTCCACCATGTCCCCATCATTTTCACTTCTTTGAGCCTATCTTGGAGCTCCTTCATGCGCTTCTCTGCTTCTCTTCTATGCCTTTCCATGTCGACCAATTTTGTAGTGGCATCAGCTTTCTCTTGTGCTTGCAAGTCCCTTGCTTGTGCCTCCTCTACCTTGGCTTCTGCACCTTCCCTGAGACTTTTCTCAAGTTGTGTTGCCTTTGCTACATTGGTGGCTTTCTCTTCTGAGACATCTACTTATTGTATTGCTCCAAAATCCCTTTGAGGGTAGATGCCATCAGGTGCATTGCAATTCCAGTAGACTGAGATGACAATGTTGGTTAACATGCTCTTGGAGGGCACCCTTGAGAAAGATACATCACATCCTTTTAGTTTCTCTACTACTGCTTGAACTTGCCAGAACTTGCTGGTTCCTCTCGTATTAGGAAAGAAGTGAATGATCTTCTTCAACACATCTTGGAGGTCTATTGGCAAGCTTGAAATCTTGACTCCACCATCTTTACTAATCTGAGTGTTGGGGTATATGTCTATAATATCTTGTCTCTTACACTACTTCTCGAAAAATGTGCTTGTGCAAACTGCCTCCAAAAATTCCTAGAGCATTTTTAATCACGCTTTCATTGATGGTAATCTTTTGACCTTGATAGGCTAGTTGCCCCTCCTTCACATTCACCTACTGTACCAACCTGATGAAGTTTTGGAGAGCTTCCAAATTGGGCTTTTGAAGAGCGAGAGAGGAGCTCCCATATGTCATGATTTCAAGATTAGGGGAGGAGGGGCTCTTGCACTGTGCTGTAGAGGGGGACAAAAGATTGTGTGAGGAGATCCTCAAGAATGCAGGGTCCATTACGACAGGGGATAGAAGTTGCATGAAGAGTGCAAGGGAGAAAGAAATGGTCATGAGGGATAGAAGATGAAACAATGAAGGAAATAAAATAGTGGAGGATTGAGTTCACATTCCGATTGCAAGAGAGAGAAAAATGGTCAAGAGGGATAGAAGATGAAGAAGTGAAGGAAATGGAATAGTGGAGGCTTGAGAAATAGTGGAGAATGAAACGTTTGAGAGGGATAGAAGACAAAATGGTTAAGGGAATGGAATAACAGTTTGTAGTTCGACTACAGTGTCAAGATGAGAGCCACCACGGTGGTTCTAGCCCAACTACTATCAAGGTGAGAGCCACCGTGGTGGTTGGCCCAAATTTGGAATAATTCAAGGCGGTAGTATTGACTTGCATGGTAATTAATGATTATTGGTGGTGGCATCTAATATTCCCAACCACGTGTGTGGTGGCAGGCTAAGACCCACTGGTCTAGCAGTTTATTACTAGCCCAATGTAGTGGCTTGCAATTACTCAGCTTTCAGTTACCACCATTGGGCTTGCATGCATGATTACTATGAGTGCAGTAAATTACCAGTCATCGGGCTTGCATGCTTAGGAGAGTACTAGAGTGCATGCTAATGAGGGATTAGAGGTGATTAGGCTTCATGATTTACTTTTGTGGCAATTACTACCCGATTGTGGTGGATGTCATCAGCCATGTCTATCGTGGCTACGATTCGACCGTGCCACTATTGACCCACCACTGTGCTTTACCATGCATGATCACTACGAATGCAGTAAAAATTACTAGTCAACAAGCTCACATGCTTAGTAGAGAACTAGAGTGCATGGTAATGAGTGATTAGAGCTTCATGATCTACCTTTGTGGGAATTATTGCCCAGTGGTGGCGGCTCTCATCAGCCACGTCTGTTGTGGCTAAGATTCCACCGGGCTGGCAGTTAATTACCAACCACTAGAGTGGCATGACGTGGTGTCTTCTTCATGATTACCAGCCCATCTGGGGATTCCAATATGGTGGCTTGCAATTAATATGGATGGAGCCTCGGGCTCTAGCCACCATGGTGGCTCGAACTTTATAATATATATAAGATCCGTGGAATTTGGCATATTACTACGTTGCTCTGATCCACCCATGCTCTACTACTTTGCTCCACACCCCTCCTCTAGCTCTTTTTTGCCCCTACTCTACTTTGCTCCATGCTCCCTCCTCCAACTGTTATCACTCATCTGCTCCCCTGCTCATTTGTTGCTCACCCACTCATTTTTAGTATGCCTACTACCACCCCCCCTCGATGCTCTGTGATCCCAATGTTATCTTCCTTCTCATATAAGGTGATTGTGTTGCACTCACCTGGAGTAGAAATGCTAGCACTAGTGGAGACCCTTCATTCCCAGAGTCAATTCCCCACTCATCTTGAATGTCATCACATTAGATGACATGCTCACAGAGGGCGCCTCTTTATGGCTGTGCTGTATGGGTTTCCCCTAGATGTCGATGAAGGGCTCATTATTTTCAGAGCAGAGTACTCTTGACTTGCTAGGGGGACTGTAATCTGAGCCCTAACAATGTGCATGGTCTTCGGCCTCTCAATCATATCCTCCTTTGGCTCCCTGAAAATTTTTAATGCAACAAGCTAGACTGGCAAAAAATTGAGTTGTACAAATTCCCTCTTGCTCAGAAAAGGCTCTCAGTAATGGCTTGATGGAATCTTTTGGTCTCTCAACGATCTTTTGGCTCACTGGATGTAATGTTTTGGTCTCTAAGGCATTTATGTAATCTCTTTTTGTTATATTTAAGGCTCTTAGTATGCGATGTTGTTAGCTTTTATATTTGTATTTGAATGGTTATGGTCACTAACTATAATCTTTTGGCCTTTAAGGCTCTCAGCAATTACCAAGTTTTTATAAATGTAAGATCCTCTATTTATTCATTTTTTGCTCGGTATAAGTTGATAATTTTTATATAACTTGTTATTGGACGTAGATGTACATTGTAATCTCTTTTGCTCAATTTTCACTCAATAAATTGTACTCATCTTGTAATAATAGAAACAAACCACCATGTTGGTGGTTGTTAATATCCTAGTGCAACCAACCACCACACTAGTGATAACTTATCTAGCACTACTATCGTGCAATCCCTACACTACTATCATGCAATCTAGCACTACTATCGTGCAATCACTAGTGATAACTTATCTTGCACTACTATTGTGCTATCCTAAAATTTGTTGCATAGGGCAATACTAAAATAGTGCCCTTTAGACTGTTTATCATTTCATTAACCGTCAGATTTCATCCCATACAAGTTTTTAGTATATCCCAACCACCACCATGCTAGTTTCCCATAAGGAATCCACACATCCTACAAATGCATTCATCTTGTAATAATAGAACCAAACCACCTCACCAGTGGCTATTAATATCCTAGTGCAACCAAACACCACGCTAGCGATAACTTATCCTGCACTACTACCGTACTCTCCCTACACTACTACGGTGCTATCCTAAAATTTATTACACAGTGCTATACTAAAATAGCGCCCTTTAGACTGGTTATCATTAACTATCAGATTTTAACCACCATGCTACTTAAAACATTTAAGTACTAATATGGAAGCAGGTCGATACAAAATCAGGTATTACATGCACCATGAGAAAGTCCACAAGTCCAAGAAATGTATGCATTAAGATTTTTATTTTTCAAAATACAATGTTTTGCGCTCAAGGAAATTCCTGACTCCCAACTATCTTATCAGAATCTATAGCAAGAATCTCCCAACCCTGTAGGCCAGTCTGATGCATAATGGTAGACTAGTTCACACACTCAGATTACACACTGCTTGCTTTACTCTGCCGACTTGTACACCCATAGTAACTCCTCCTTTCATTGGGGGTCCTCTTCATCCTAGTCTTTGCACTCTATATATCTTTGCGCCTCTATCATGTCCTGCCAAAAGAAACCTACATCATGAGCTTGAAAAGTCTTAAAGGAGCTAGAAAAACAATAGCCAAGGAAATTAATATTCACCATCTCTACTGACTCCAAGTAATACACCCACCATCGAAGCATGTCCTCCTTGTAGCTATTGTCCTCCTTCTTCTCCGGGTCTGTTTCTGTGAGGATTTCATCCAACATCATTTTCAAATAGAACAAAAGCATTCCAAAGTTACTTGGGTATGCCATATGTTTAATGTAGGTAGTAGGTGGATCAGTGTATAGAGTTTTGGGGCTAGATTTCATAATGGGCTCTTAGTTGTGCCTGCACTACACTTAAATAGGGAGAGAGTTCATTGAGCCCGACCTTGTCAATCTTCAATCTCCTATTAGTTTGGTAATCGAAATCTTTGAGTTCATTAAGAACGACCTTCTTATTCTTCAGTCTCATATTTGTTGTATAATCAAAAGCTTTCATCTCACATTAGTTGTCTAATCAAAATCTTTCGTCTCACATTACTTGATTAATCAAAATCTTTCAATCTCACATTAGTGATCTAGTTGAAATCTTCGCCTCACATTACTTGTCAAATCAAAATCTTTCGTCTCACATTCTAGTCCTTGGCATGGATCAAAGAACACTATCTAGTGACATAGCTGAGAAAACATTGCCCAAGTAAACTCTGGAGAAGATTAACAATTTAATAGATTACACATAGGTTACATATTAGATTACATCTCAAAGACTCCTTTCCTTTAGATTACATCTCAAGGACTCCTTGTTGAGCTCCCTTATTGCAAGCTCAGCCCTCCTTGCTCCTTTCTAGAATGGGGCTAGTTCCTTCCTGCAAGGGCCTGCCCCCCTTCATGCCGCTTCCTCTTTCCTTGATTTGAGGTTCCTGGTTGTTGCAGGCCTAGCCCTCCTTGCTCCTTTCCTGAAGGGGGTTGTTTCCTCCCTTCACGCTTCTTTTCCTCACAACAACCTCAGTCTTGGCCTTCTTTAATTTGAGCGCCTTGTCTTGTATATCGTTTGCCAAAATGGAAAATTGAGCTACAGCATCTAAATTTCTCATTTTAGATAGTTGTAGCAGGTAGGTACATTTGATCTGTCCATGACCTAGGCAATGGCAAATGGCATTCTCTATAGAGCAATTTTGTATACAAAAACAGCCCAAAGCAAAAAATGTGCACAAAGTGGTAGCACTCAAGCCATCGGATACAACAGTCATCTATGATGGGGGTATGGCAGACCATGCATTTTGGACCTTGCTGCATAGCAAGATAGGCATCCGATTTAACTATTGTGGCCGTCAATACTAGAGTCTTGCTCTATACATGAGGAAGTTGCTTCTTGATTCCTTCCTCCCTCATCCTAAGGGTGTGTATGTTCTCCTTCATCTCCTCCACCTTTTGCTCACTCCATGCAATAGCTTCATCTAAATCCCCCAGCATTTGTTGAAGCTGCTTAAATTGCTCAAAAACATCTTCATGGGATGTTTGCAAGACTTCCAGTCTAGTTTGGAAATCTCTTAGGACGATAGACTACTTTTCATAAAAAGCCACGGCAAATTCGTGCACAACCCACTCCCCCAGGGTCATGCGGAATAGCCACCCTTAATGGGATAGAAATGGATGGCTACCTTAACAGGAGCAAATTAAAAAGATACTAGGGGCCACTCACTTTATCCACCCTTGAAGCCATGCATAGAGAAAAAGAAGTCAAGGCCAAGGTGGCCAGAATGAAATGCCAAGCCATCGAGGAAGCCAAAATCTGCAACGCTAACCTCCGACAACGTAAGCAAATGACAGTACTTAAGGCAATGACTAAACAGATGCAACTAATGGATGAGCTAATAGTGGAGCCAGTCAGGTTTCTTGTTCAACTGCAGGTTCCGTGCATGCGCATCAAAGCACTCGTGGATCCAGGAGCGAGCCACAACTTCATCTCCCGTGAGGTATGGGAAAAACTGCAGGTACCCCTAACCCTCTTCGTCGCTTTAGTAAGACCTATAAATGGCCAAATCCTACAAACTTTGGGTTTTGTGAATTTAAGTCTAACCGTTGTTCGCCAGGTAGTGGATATATGATTTTATGTTCTCCCCACAGAAGCAAACGAAGAACAGATTATATTGGGAAGAACCTGATGTTATGCTGTGACCTATTAAATCGATCGGTGCACTCGAATTGCTTCACTCACCAATGGTGGTAGAATGGTGGTAGTCTTGCTATGTGGACCAAGTCCTGCTTCTTCAGTTCTGCCCTCGCTGATCCACGACAATGAAGCTACACAAAAGGATGGACCGGAAGCCCCAACCACTTCCAACATCCCACAAAATTCCTAGCTCGAAGGGAAAAGAAAGCCAGCCACAGTTGTAAACCAATGCCATTGCCCACTCCACTGCCACCATCATCCTCCGCTCAGTAAACTCGTGGATAGCAAATACAAGACGCTATCCTCTATGCGACTTCAATCGGACTTGACTCCCAGAGGAATTCCAAGCAGCACAGAAGGCCTTGGTTGCCTCAGGGATGTCTCTTCTGAAACCATCTCAAGAAGAAGACCACACTGCCAGCTTGTGCTACCACCTCATCCACCGCCACACCCCTCCAACAGCTCGGTCAACACCAACCACTTGGGCAGCCAAGGCAAGAAGGTCGCATGGGTCCCAAAGTCGAGGGTGTAAGCTGTGAAGGTTCTGAAGGCAGCAACACAAGAACCTATGTTTCCCTGAGATACATCACCAACAATAACCTATCGAGCGACGACGAGCCGAATGAAATAGGCCAGCCCCAAGGTGCCAAGTACTCACTAGTACCATGAATGATCCGACGCAACACAAATCTCGCTAAGGCAGCTAGCAGTGCAAGGATCAACCCCTTCCCTGCGAGATGTTACAAAAGAGCCTCACTCTAAAGGCAAGCCCTCGAAAATAGTTCCGAATGTACCCCCTCTGACGATATTGACCTACTCATGAAAGCAAGGGTCTGCATCAAGGGCAGAATCACAAGAACCCATTTCTCCCAAGAAGACAGACCATGCCGCAACAACTAAGCCCAGTGCAAATGTGCCTTTGGCATCCAAGGTAAATAACAAGCTGGACACTTACTCTACGTGGCTCTTTACATGCTATGCAGTAGTACGGCGTCTACCCAAAACCGCATTCCTCATAATCATCAAGTCTAGGTCTAGGTGAGTCAGTATGGTAGGCATCTCACCCAATGCACCCACAACCCATTAGTCCTTGCCAAACATGCACACACACACACACACACACATGGTCAACACTATGTGATTAGAGCAAGGATGTCCATGTTTTGCATTTGTTCACCATTTTGCACTCTCACCTCACAATCATGCCTGCACTACACAAGTGCACTCTACTCACTCACTCCTCTCTCCCCCCCCTTTTCTTCACCCTCTCTTCTCTCTCTCTCTCTCTCTCTCTCTCTCTCTCTCTCTCTCTCTCTCTCTCTCTCTCTCTCTCTCTCTCTCTCTCTCTCTATCTTCCTTTTACTTCTTTACACAGTCAGTATCCTGCCGGTCGTCTTGCCATAGAGGTATCCTAACTACTGTCGTAACCCCAACATCCCACTGATCATCGCCATCTCCAGATCTCACCGGTCGTTGCCCAAGAAGTACCATGCCAACTGTCGCCATCTCCGGATCACGCCGGTCACCACCAAAGAAAGACCCCACTTCCCATCGCCATCATCAGATCGCACCGACTGCCATATTGTATCATGTCGGTCATGGTCTTTGCCACATCACACCAACTGTCGCCATTAACTTACCACGCTAATCATCGCCATCCATTGACCTCACCGATTGTCACCATCGATTTACTCCATGGACCGGTTCCATAGAACCATCTCGCTAGTTGTGGAGATGGAAAATCTATATAAATAGGCTTATCCCATCGGGTCATTGCCATATCAGTTTCCCCCAATCTCTTGCAAAATTTGCTAGAATTCTCACAGCCTCTTGCCCTCTTCTACTATCATCTAAACAGCCTACTTATGCCCTCCCACTCTTCCTCATCTAGTGACTCCCTCATCACTCAACTACAATCCCTCTTTCCAATGAATTTTGAACACAAGTTCTTCGATTCGAATTAGACTTGGGACTCTACCCTCACCCTGTCCCATAGGCCACTGGCCCCTCAGACTAGTAAAGCACTATGTTTTCCACGATCTACATGCCTTCCAAGGTCCCCTTAAAAGATTTTCTAGGGGAAGAAGAAGTATCCACCAGGAAAGCCACTCAGGAGGGTACGACAATAGCAGGTATGCCTCCCTTGAGATCAAGAAAGCACACCCCAGTGCCATTAGTAGGCGAGTACAAGGTTGTGCGCTCCCAAGCACACTCACCACTTGGAGAAGCATGGCTCCAAGAACTAGATGCGTGCATTGTGCACTCACATTTTGCATACGAGGGCCATGACTACACCCTCCACTACCATACTGCAGCAACATATGCAACACTAAAAGAGCCAGTGGTGGAGGATGCATAAAACATCATTTTTGCCTTAGTGTCATGGACAACCATTAAAAAACATGGTCCTAGGTGTGATATTCAAAAAAGTACTTGTCGGATGGGGGAGCCACTTTGCAAGAAAGTCAATTTCAACTAGGTTGATGTGCGTGCAAAGTATTGTGTCTATCGGTTATGCTTTGCATGGGGATCACACACTATACACCGTTTTCCCCTAGTGTTATGCACATCCGTCAAAGAACACGCTCTTAGGTGTATTATCATACCAAGTACTTATTGAATGGACATTCCACTTTGCATGGAACACCATACCACCGCTTTTGAGGCATGTGCAAAGTATTGTGCCCATCAGATATGCTTTGCATGGTAGACTGAGTATTAAATACCGTTTTTGCCTTGGTGTCATGCAGAACCGTTAAAAAACACGATTCTAGGTGTGTTTTTCAAGCAAGTACTTATCGGATGGGGATGCCACTTTGCACACAAGTCAATACTACCTAGGTTGAGGGACGTGCAAAGTCTTGTGTCCATTGGATATGCTTTGCATAGTCGATCGCACATTATACACCATTTTGTTCCTAGTGTTATGCACAATCGTCATAAAATACGTTTGCAGGTCTGTTATCCGAACAAGTACTTATGGGATGGGTGCACCACTTTGTATGCAAGTCAATACAACCTAGGTTGAGGCATGTACAAAGTTTTGTGCCCATCGGAGAAATGTAGATGCGATAATATTAGCTAATTCTTGGTGTGTATATGTGTGTGTGTGTGGCAAACAATTTTGATACAACAAAGTAAACACCTCGTGCACAAATCATGCACTTCATACCTTGAGTATTGTGTCAAAATAAAAGCTGAAATAAGCTTGTTGATGAGGATAAATACACCCTTGTAAATACACCCTTGAATAAAAGCACAGTTGTTGTATGACCACAATAGGATCACTTTGACACCTGTGATTTTGCCCACATGTAAGTTTGCAAATAGTATAAAAAATCATATAATAATATATTAATAGTTTGCAAATGTGTATAGCAAGTGAGTAATGGGAAGTGGAAGTGGGAGTGAGGAGGGAGGAGTGGAATGGGAGAGGGGAGGTAATAGGGGTGTATGATAATAAGTATAAAAAATAGTATAATAATATATTAATAGTTTACAAATGGCAAGTGAGTAATGGGAAGTGGAAATGAGAGAGTGGGGAGGGAGGAATGGAATGGGAGAGGGGGAGGTAATAGGGGAGTAGGATAATAAGGGAGTGAAATGAGTGAGGGGAGTTAATAGGGGATGAAAAAGAGGAGGCTGGGATGGGGAAATATGGGATTTTGTGAAATGGAATGGTGGGATTGAGTTTTCGGCTTGAGCAAAGTGGCCAACCACCTCCCATGCCACCTAGACATGAAGTTGTTGGAAGAATTCCTCCAAGCATACAATAGCAACACCAACATTAGCATCCTAAAAGATGCAGCAGGCAATCCCTACCACTACCTAATCCATCAGGATTGGTAGAGGAAGCCTTCAACCTTTCGGTCACTGGCGAGAAGTAATCCAAGAAGAAGAAGCTAGACGCCCTCAGCACAATCTATCACCTATGACCGCCAGAAGAGCAAGGGCCACCTCCAGTTCATAGCCATCCACAAGCTTGAGGTGGAAAGACCTGCAAGAGCCTTGCAATGGCTCACATAAGTCAAGCACACAGACCACCATTAGTCCATCATGTCAAATATCCTGCTACGCTTGGTGGAGCCCCAGGATACCAATTGGGTTGACTACTTCTGAGCCAAATGAGGAACGACCTCAACACACACCAGGAAGTAATCGACAATCCCATGCTATACATGCCGGTTCTTTACTACTTGCAGCATCGGCATCCACTAGTCACCTTCAGGCTAGCCAAAAAATCGGGCCAAATTCACAGAACTCCAGCAGGACCCAAATGTATTGTACAACTTTCCAAAGTACAACTTCCCCAAAGAGATGACTCAGGAGGGATTTTATTCCACCTCCAGTCATTCAATGACACATATGGCTCAGTTTTAGATCCTTCTGTCATATAGCAGTACATTTCAACTACCTCCTCCTCTTACTCCTCCCCGCCTATAGTCGCCCCATTGACAACTGCCTCCACAATCTAAACAACCAGATTGTCTTCAATCCCGACATTGGTCCTACGTAATTCCAGGACCCCCGCCTCTACCTCCGTGTTCGCAATCTCCATGAACATCATATCCGCATGTACGATGATATGCATGCCATCCATTTTTTGAAGTATCGCTCGTACCTCGCTCGCCTCACACCACGACGGCTGGACCATCGCATAGTCCTACAGACAGTCCTCACCACCAACCTCCTCCAGTGCGGCTGACCCGAGGATGGATCAGCAATAGGAAAGGGGGCATGTTAACATCCATAGAGTACAATGAAGGGTAATCAGTGACTAGAGGTGAATTAGGCCGCATGATCTACTTCAACTAACAAGCTAAGGCAGTTTGACCCCCAAATACCCCAAGGCCAGTGATTGCAAGCAATGTGCACATGGAAGGAGTATAGCTCAAGCTCAGGGAGTTTGATCCCCAAATATCCCAAAGCCAAAGATTCTAGGCAACGTGCACAAATTGTATGTTCTAGCTAACACCCAAGATTAGAGATTGCAGGCAACATGTGCATTTCAGGTCTATGTCCACGGAAATAGCTAGGTCAATGGAAATAGCCATTAAAGGAGTACAGCTCAAATTCAGAGAGATTGATCCCCAAATATCCAGAGGCAAAAGCATCTAGGCAGCTTGCATAGGTTGTATGTTCTAGTTGCAAGCTGTTGTTAAGTGTCTCGCGGAAGTTAAGCCTTGCCACTCCACCCTACGGACCCAAGATCCTTTGGTTGTAAAGAGAAGGAGAGTGCCAAAAAGAAAAAGGGTTGGCCCTTCCTTAAAAAGGTGACTTGTATAAAAGGCCGTAGTGTTGACTTTGGTCTTCATTGTTGTTTGCACAAGTTTGAATACAAGCTCCCTCTTCACTTCCAAGAGAGTGTTTTGGGTGTTCCCTTGTTTCCATTGTAGTGCCCTTGTGTTTGCCACTCCATCCCTGTTCACTCTCCTCTTCCCTTCTCCTTCTCCCTCCCTTCTCCCCTCTCCCCCTTCCCTCTTTCTCATGTGGAAACACATTGCAACAATCTGGAGGCCGCTTGGGTGACAATTGCGGATGACTTGTGCCTTGCATTGCTCTCACAAGGAGTAGCTTGGAGTGGAGGCTAGGATTTTATTAGTACATTTTTTTGAGAAAAGAACGTGTTTTTCGAATTAAAAACGCAAGTGGACATTCAAGATGCAAAAAACACGTTTTTTACAACCGGTCAATGTGCACTAGTTGACCGGCTATATACCGATCGGTAAATCCCAACACCGACCGATATTTTCTCAAAAATACTTATCGATGTTGGGATTTACCGGTCGGTGAAAATAAACTGGTCAATGAATCACCACACTGACCGATACACAACAAACCAATCGATGAAACAAAAAACCAATCGGTATATTCAGGAAAATACCGGTCGGTGTAGTGTGACACTGATCGGTGTGCACAGACCGAACGCATGGCATGCATGCATTGGACATGAAAACCGATCAGTGTGTGGACATACTGGTCGATATTCTATAAAAGGACCCCTAATTCGCGTCATTTTTTTCCATAGTTCACCAAAATTCACCGGAATTTTCTGTAGTTTTCTGCATCTTTGCTATTTTCCGCTTTCTCCTTCAAGCTTTTGGTGAGCTTCTGACCTCGCTACTCTTGTTGTTAGTTAGGGCTGGGTGATGGCTCACTTCGGCCGAATGGATTTACCTTGCCTTAGTTGAGAGAAAAGAAAGAGAAATATGTCATATGTTTGTACTTGCTTGCTTCTATGTGTGTGATTGCATGATGTGTTTCACTCGGGGCAGGCTGACTCACTTTGGCTGGTTGGATTCATCTCGCCTCAAGTGATGTTCTAGTAGTATCAGGATTAAGGCCAGGTGATGGCTCACTTCGGCCGGCTAGATTCACCTCATCCCAATTGACAGAGGAATAGAGAAAGAGAAATATGTATGATGCTTATTTATGCTTGCTTATATGTGTTTGAATGTGTGATGTTCATCACTTGGGGTCAGATGATGACTCGCTTTGGCCGGTTGGATTCATCTCGCCTCAAGCGATGTTCTATTAGTTAGTATTATGATCAAGGCCAGGTGATGGCTCGCTTCAGCTGGTTGGATTCACCTTGCTTGGTCTACTATGATATATTCATATATATTATATGTAATTGTCAATAGAGCCGGTTATCATTCAGATAATGTCTCGCTTTGGCCGGTTGGATTCATCTCAATGACGACCTTCCCAATGAGCTCAAGATGTGTGATCATACAATGTTGATCTAGATCATCTTAGTTCATTACATTGTGATTGCTGTTATATGTTTTCTTGTTCATGTTTTATAGCCTATCCTTCTTTGATAGCTTGATAGGATTTGTTGGAGTAATTTGTATGAGAAGTGCTATTGCTTTTAGGGGCCATGTTATAATTATCTATTAGAAATTCATGTTAGCATGTGTGTAGATCTCAATTTTATTTCTTGATTTTTTTGCATTTGTTTTTGTAATGACTGTTGAGTGTTAACGTAATGCATTACAATTGGGACTAGATGTCTCAATTACTTAATTGCTATTCGTTGGTTTTCGTATGTACACTTCGTGACTCATCGTGGTAGTAGAACCTCATGAGTGCTTACGTAATGATTGTTGTGTGAATTAGATCTATACCTTTGCCTTTCTCATGGCAGCCACCCCTTCAAAGAGAGAGAGAGAGACACTTGGAGAATTGAGTTGCAACAACTTGTCCGTAGGGTGTGCATTCGACATATAACATTGAGTGAGGAGCAAATAAGAGACATTCCACATACCAAGTCTAAGATGGATGAAATGCATCAGTGCATGCTTGCTCAATTTGACTATAGTTGGATGGGGTGCAGAGAGGTGGAGTGGACAGAGGAGAAAAAGGCTGTACTAAGTTTCCTACCTAGAGTGCTGGGTGATATAGTTGCACAATGGGAAATGGTAAAGCAATCATAGCCCTTGATAGACATAGCAAGGTCAAAGTTGGATAGGTGGCTCATAGAATGAAAGGAATCATGCGCTGCCATTCATAGGAAAAATCGAAAGGAAAAAGGTGCGGCCGGTAGACTATTAAATGTCACCATGCAATATTATACCCAAGTTGCAAGTGGATCATAAAAAAAAATAGACACAAGAAGTCAAGACGGTAAGGCACAAATAGACTTGTGCATAAAGTTTGCCGACATGTGCTTAGATACAATGGTACACTTCCCACTAGTTGCATTGACAATTCTTGAGGAATTAGGTGGGGGGCATGGGATTTTTATGTGACTTTATTGAATGTGTAGCCTCTGTCACTAGTGAAGATCTCTATATGAATATCGAAGAGGGAACTAGACAGGGAGCACGTGTCGAGCGAGATGTCACATTTACGACTGCCACTATACGAGATGCAATAACAGAGCATCAATGAGTGCTGCAAGAACTTGAGCGGGTGAGAAGTGACAATGAAAGATTGCATGCACTATTATCCCAAGCCAGCCAGCGGCTTGATATCGACAATGCATACGCAGAGATGTGCATAATAGTAAGCAATTATTCTCAACAAGCACGTGATGCATAGGCTGCCTTGCAACATATTAAAGATGGGGGCGTAGTCTTGGCAATCAGTCATGATTTTGTTGGCCTCGCCATATGCAAACCATCCATGATACCTAGAACACTACAATATATCATGGACGGGCCATGTTGCCCAATTTGCCAAGATCGTTTTGACAGGGCCACAAGATACTATGCCCTCCCTTGTGATCATCACTTTCACCTTGTCTGTCTGGTGAATACCTTAAAGGTGAGAAGTCCATGTGCGGCATGTAACGCTCTTGTGGCACGTGAGTTGTATGACATGCTTGGCATCGGCACAACATACTCTCCTGATCCGAGGCTACATTCAATTTAAATGCTAAGGAGAGGAAGAATTTTGCATACAAACACATTTATAATATAAAATTGATTTTTGGGCATGTGTTATCTATTTGCAATAAATGCTTTTAAGGTTTGTTTCAAAGGTGTATTGAATGAATATTCCTGTTACAATGGTGTATTTTCAATTCTGGATAAATTTGTTTACGATGATAATTGAAATGTATCTTATTCTCATAAATGTAATACTTTGTTTTAGTAGTCAATCATCTCCATGGCGATCATCCTCGCTATACTCATGCTTATCGCTAGCATGGTGCTCAGGATAACGATTGTTTGTGGTTGTTTCATGGTGCTATATCTCCACGGGTTGCATATTCTACTGGGCGCTCAAGGCACCCACGTACCAGCCACCGCTGGCGCACGAGTCGGCTAGAGAACATTTTCTTGTTAATTTATTTTGATCCTCATAGAGTCATATATGAATATAGCCAATCTTGATAGGATCTTTTATGCATGTAGCCATATGTTGGCTTTTTGCTAAGGCAATTTTGTATCGATATTGCCATATACTCAATACTGTATGAATATTTGCATGTTCGGCCTATTTTTTTGATGGGCTCATTTCCATGTTGCTAGCCCATTTTTTGTAATAATAATATTTTCGAATGGCGAACACACAATCTCCAAGTCAAATTATTATTGTGAAAAGGACGAAGTGCTCCACATTGAATTGTTAAAAATACTTTCTTTGTTTAAAATTGTTGAAATAATTAATGCATTGATTGTTGAAAATTATTGAAGTACTTAATGTGGATGCATTGTTATTATCACACGTGTCGAGCGAGATATCACATTTACGACTGCCACTATACGAGATGCAATAACAGAGCATCGATGAGTGCTACAAGAACTTGAGCGGGTGAGAAGCGACAATGAAAGATTGCATGCACTATTATCCCAAACCAGCGAGCGGCTTGATATCGACAATGCATACGCAGAGATGTGCATAACAGCAAGCAATTATTCTCAACAAGCACGTGATGCACAAGCTGCCTTGCAACATACTAAAGATGGGGGCGTAGTCTTGGCAATCAATCATGATTTTGTTGGCCTCCCATATGCAAACCATCCATGATACCTAGAACACTACAATATATCATGGATGGGCCATGTTGCCCAATTTGCCAAGATCGTTTTGACAAGGCCACAAGATACGATGCCCTCCCTTGTGATCATCGCTTTCACCTTGTTTGTCTAGTGAATACCTTAAAGGTGAGAAGTGCATGTGTGGCATGCAACGCTCCTGTGGCACGTGAGTTGTCTGACATGCTTGGCATCGGCGCAACATACTCTCCTGATCCGAGGCTACGTTCAATTTAAATGCTAAGGAGAGGAAGAATTTTGCATACAAACATATTTATAATATAAAATTAATTTTTGGGCATGAGTTATCTATTTGTAATAAATGTTTTTAAGGTTTGTTTCAAAGGTGTATTGAATGCATATTCATGTTACAATGGTGTATTTTCAATTTTGGATAAATTTGTTTACGATGATAATTGAAATGTATCTTATTCTCATACATGTAATACTTTGTTTTAATAGTCAATCATCTCCATGGCGATCATCCTCGCTATACTCATGCTTATCGCTAGCATGGTGCTCAGGATAACGATTTTTTGTGGTTGTTTCATGGTGCTATATCTCCACGGGTTGCATATTCTACTGGGCGCTCAAGGCACCCACGTACCAGCCACCGCTGGCACACGAGTCGGCTAGAGAACATTTTCTTGTTAATTTATTTTGATCCTCATAGAGTCATATATGAATATAGCCAATCTTGATAGGATCTTTTATGCATGTAGCCATATGTTGGCTTAGCTTTTTGCTAAGGCAATTTAGTATCGATATTGCCATATACTCGATACTGTATGAATATTTCCATGTTACGGCCTATTTTTTTGATGGGCTCATTTCCATGTTGCTAGCCCATTTTTTGTAACAATAATATTTTCGAATGGCGAACACACAATCTCCAAGTCAAATTATTATTGTGAAAAGGCTGAAGTGCTCCACATTAAATGTTAAAAATACTTTGTTTGTTTAAAATTGTTGAAATAATTAATGCATTGATTGTTGAAAATTATTGAAGTAATTAATGTGGATGCATTGTTATTATCATAATTTGAAGTGGAATTGTAAATAATGCAACGTCTACTCCACTTAAATAGGGTCCACTCAAGGAACTTTAACAAGAGATCTGCAAATGATAATTTTGTAACATCCTTCAGTCAACTTACAAAACTAGGAATAAGTGCAATTGCTGAAGTAATTATTATGAGAATAATTTGAAGTGAAATAAAAATTCATGTTAGTTTCACCATATTCACCCTTTGCAAAATCAATTTTACCATACATCAATTCAAAATTAAAAAGGTGATTTACAATGCCTCAAAACAGTAATGTTGGATAACAAGTCCAAAAATGGTAGCAACAAGAGTTTGCAGGGCCCTAATCTCTTAGTCCCTTGCATTTTGAAATTCTTCCATGCACATTACCCAAGAAATGCAATCTCCTTCTTAAGCGAGAGACAATGTATGTCTGATGACAGATATTACATCTCCATCGTCCACCGTCTAGCATCATAACATTATTCTCCACGTTTGTGATAACTTCACCCACATCTGTAGACTGCATTGTTATGTCAATGTCAATACTAGCAGGTGGCTATAAGATGGTGGCAACTCTTTTTTCACCATCGCCTCTGCACTGTGGCATTGTCTTATTAACATCTCCCACAAAGTGCCATAACATCCTCGCCAGTGAGCCTCAAAATTCTTGATGGCAGATATCACATCTCCAACGATTTTCTGCTATCATTGTAATGTAGTTACATATTGCTATTGAACCTCCATTCCTCTCTAGAGCCATTGAGTACTGTCAAATTAAGGAGTTTAGTTAATTCAATTGCTTTCATAATCATAAAAAACAATTTATCCCTTTGAAATGCATTTTTAACCAAACTTCCAACATGTGAGTACTCCAACAAGCTTGCTAGACCTCGAGAGAGAGAAATCATCAAACTTTCTTGGCCCCTCCTGATGTGGTTTGATGATTATAATTGTGGTAATCTACCTGTTAAAACTGGCATGGGATGGCAAGTTGCCTTTTCCCACATCCTTCTCTCTCATCAGTAAGCATCTATCTGCACTATGATCATCCACAACATCATGCTCTATTGACAGATGTTGGTATTTTATACACATTAGTGGAGCAACTAGCATCACTTGCACAATTACATCAAGGTTGCAAGCAAATGGATAATATGTTCCAAGTTTGAAAATTGAAGTAAAACAATTGTAATACCATCTAAATATTATAGCAGTACTTCAAATTGGTATGATATCCATCAACAAAATTGATGATGTCAATGTACGTCAATTTTATTTTAACAGAATGTGAGCAATTGTATTACCATCTAAATGCTATAGCATAATTTCCGATTGATATGACGTCAATCAAACAAAATTGATGTGGATGTCAAATAAAAAAATGCTTTAGCATAAATTCCAATAGGTATGACGTCAATCAACCAAATTGATATGATGTCAACCAATTAGCACAATAAGCATGATCAATAGTGTATATAGTATTTCAAGCCTGGGAATGATTGCTCATGAGTGATCACAAAGTTTCCTCTTCCTCATCCTCCTCATCGCTAGAGCTTGCTTCACCTGTTGCTGTGCCTTGCAATTGTCTAACAGTGAGAGGACAATGGACCTGGGAGATCACAATTTACCCACTTGGCTAAATCTCCATCATTGCTCTCTCCCTTAACATCATCCAAAACTCTACCATTTGCATAAACATATAGCAATTTCTTAGCTCTTTCTATCTTCAAGCGATTTCTTGTGATTGAATGAACAAACTTGTAGTTACTCCAATTTTGTTCACTCAACGAATTGCTACAAGGCTGGGATAGCACTTTCAATTCCAACATTTGCAAATGAGGTGTCAAAGCTCTACACTCTTCCCACCATCTCCATGCAGCATCTCCTTTGCAAGGTCTCGTATTCTTGTATATGCAAACAAACCTTCCCTATTTTGAAAAGGGGAGAATTCCTTGATAGCAGCATCATATTCATATCCATCCTCAAAAAATCATCCTAAGAGATTATGCCAAGGCTGCATAATGTGTTCCATTGTTTTCGGATGATACTCCCACCATTGGGGATCTAGAATATGGCCAGCATAGTGGAGGTCATTGTGAGCATGATTCCATCGCTTTTGAAACATCTTTTGCAAAGTGGCATCTTTAAGAGGTCTCTCTCGGTAGTCCACCATGCCATGTAAGCATTGCCCAAACTTAGACCTTTCACATCTAATTTCCGAATGGCAAACCATACCAGCCTCATTGCAGTAGCCACATCAGCTATTCTCTTCCAAAAGCTAGCAGTGTGAGCCATTTGCTTCATCTTTGTGAATTCAATGCGAGCGTTTTGTGTGGTTGACTCAGCTATCCACTCACTAGCTTCTACACTGAATGATGTCTCTGTTACAACTCCTTGTAGCTTGAGCAAACGTTCCAACATTATATAGTTTGTTCTGAAATGTATTTTGCTAGGTTTTAAAAACTCTAGTGGATGTTCTACAGGTTGGTGGTTTCTAAATATGTCCAACAATCTCTCGTGGTTGAGGAAGTATAACACCAATCTTTTGCCTTCATCTATAGTGGCTTTGAACCACACAGTCTTCGCTGATTTATACCAATCATCAAGCACAAGGTCAAGGCAATGGTAAGAGCACGGCGATGCCCAAATGTTAGGATATTTCCAATTTATAATTTTTCTAGCTTTCCTACAGTTCTTCGCATTGTCAGTGATTATCTGAACACGTTATGCTCCCCAACATCTAGGATTGTAGTCTCCAATTGTTCAGTAATGTATTCACCTGTCTTGGATGTCCCACTTGTGTCGATGGATTGATGAAAAGCCTCCCTCTTAAATGTCACTACCATGATATTGATAAGAGGCCTCTTGGTGACATTTTTCCATCCATCACTAACAATGGTACATCCCGTTCTCTCAATACCATCGTATACTACTTGCTCCCCATCTCTAGTTTCATCCTCTCATAGTATGCATCCAGGTAGTTGTTGCGGACAGCATTGTAACTGGGCAACATAAATGTTGGACCCATGTTTGCTACAAATGCCATAGCTCTCTTCCACTGCGGGATTTGAACCATGCTTAGTGGGTCACCAGTGTGACAAATGGCCTCAAAAACATCTTGTTGCGCTTTCTTTATATGTTGTTGTCTAAATGACTCTTCCAAAGATCTTCGATGCAGATGTGAACGCGATTGCGAGTGAGAAGTGTCACTACATTGTCCATTATCGATATACTTCATAGAGCAGCTTGCCATCTATGTGAATGAGGCCACACCACTACTTTGAGGTGGCACATCTATAGATTGACTAGCTGGAGGTGTGAGTAAATCATCAGGCATACGTTCTTGAGGCTAGGATTGGTGACGTGCAACTATATCATCTACCTCGTTGTCCGTACCTTTATGCATTTGGCCACCTAGAGTGGCTATAACTCTCTCAACTCCTGGCCCCTTGGATTTTCCAATCTATTTGTTGCTATCACCCAAGAAGTGCTTTTGCATTCTTGTGCTGGAGCCTGAGTACTCCTCATGACAAAAATTGCATTTCCACTACTTGTTAGGCAACATCGTAACATAATCGTTGCGAGCCTTTGTTGGATTCCTTCGTTGTTTTTTTGGAGCCATGCTTCTAATAAAGGCTATAAGAGAAACATACAAAAACTTATATAAGTTCTATGTATATTCACATTAGTAATCATGTTCTGGATACTACCATATCATTTAGGATCTATGACACATCACATTATCTTGAATCATTTGCGATCCTACGTCCAAAATCAATGTGGCTATTTGGAACACTGACTTAGAATACTCCATGCAAGCTTGCTAGACCTCAAGAGAGAGAAATCATCCACTGTCTTCTCCCCTCCCGACATAATTGGATGATTGTGAATGTGGTAATCTACCTCTTGAAATAGGCATGGGATGGCCAATTGCCTTTTCCCATGTTCCACTCTCTCTCAAGTAAGCATCTATTTGCACCATGATCATCCGCAACATCGTGCTCTATTGACAGATGTTGGTATTTTACACACATTGGTGCAGTAGCTAGCATCACTTACACAAGTACTTATAAATAATTTTACTACTACTTTCTAAGCTATGAGAAATTGTTTTACTACTACTTTCTAAGCTAGGAGAAATTGTTAACCTAATATCCTCAATCCTCAATATTGTTTTTTTCTATGTATATATGTACTATATTTCATGCATCTAGAATTAAATCATAAGTTCTGAAACTAAACTAAAATTCCAAGCCATGCAACTACCTAGTCTTAAGTGACAAGTCATGCTAAAGTGTTTACAATCTAGACAAGTAAGAGCTTCTATACTTCATGCATAAAATCAAAATCATCTATTTTTTCAAAGCTAAGTACAATGTCACATGCAACTAACTTTCTCTTCACCTATAAGTTATGAAACTAAACTAAAATTCCAAGCCATGCAACTACCTAGTCCTAAGTGACAAGTTATTTCAAAGAGTTTACAATCTAGACAAGTAACAACTTATATACTTCATGCATAAAACCAAAATCATCTATTTTTTCAAAGCTAAGTACAATGTTACATGCAATTAACTCACTCTTCACCTATAAGTTATGAAACTAAACTAAAATTCCAAGACATGCAACTACCTAGTCCTAAGTGACAAGTCATTCCAAAGAGTTTCCAATCTAGAAAAGTAACAACTTATATACTTCATGCATAAAATCAAAATCATCTATTTTTTGAAAGCTAAGTACAATGTGACATGCAACTAACTTACTCTTCACCTAATAGTATGTATAATGCAATTGCTAATTTTCCAATTAGTATCTAAGTGCGAGTGGATATTGACTGTCAAAAGCGAGCCCACCATCGGCACTAGATACTTTTTCATACTTGAAGGACTAACAAACCTTACAAATTTCTTTGTAGCTTTGTTTATCCTCTTTCTTATGCTTCTTGTCTTTCCCAAGACTCCACAATATTCTAGCAATCTCGGATTTTGTGAATAGTACAAGCGCAGCGCAGGTATATATAACATTAACAACACTGGCTGCTATCGCTAAACACCGGCCGGTGTTGCTAATTATACTAGTCGGTGTAGAGGTATATTGGTCAGTGTAGAGAAAAACCGATCGGTATATTCTAAACCAATCGGTATTATGAAATACCGGTCAATATGGTGTGAAGATACCGGTCAGTGTATAGGTATACCGGTTGAGAACCAGCTGGAGTCGGTTACGGATCAAATTCGCTATTGGGGCATTTTAAAACGCGCCAGAGCAACTTTAAAAATATTCTAAATGTTTTAATACAACGTTTTAAAACTAACATTTTAGTACTATCGCAAATCCCTAAGTGGAGGCTCCATCGACATCTCTTCAACATCCCCACGACATGTGAGTCACTGCCAAGACCCACTACGGTGGGCGGGCAAAGGTGACAGGGCAAACGAGGAAATGTTCTAGATGCTCATGAAAAAACACACCCAAGAAAGCATCAAAGATCTCAATGTGGGTGGACAAACACCAAACGACCAAGGTCTGATCCTATAAGATATAGTGCAACACTTCCAATAGATATTGGGGGAATTGGAAACTCATTCCAACAAGAAGCAAGAAGTGGTGGAGCAGTGCAGTCAAAGTGGTAGCAAGATTTGACACAACCTATCTAGAAAGGGAGGTCACAGTGAAAGAATTGAAGGTAGTAGTAAATCAAATGGCCAAGGGAAAGACATTAAGGGAAGACAACCTCCCAATCGAATTTTTTGAAGTTTATTGGAAGATGTTAAGTCCCTTCCTCATGTTGCTCTGACAAGAAATGATAGCAAAAGGATTTCTTGACTCTATAACTAACACATGAATGATGAAGCTAATCCCAAAAGGAGGGCCAGAGGAGGAACTCTAGGATTGGAGGCCACTCACAATGCTTAACACTAGCTACAAAATTTTCGCTAAGGCTCTAGCACTCAAGTTAAAAGGGAAAATGCAAGTTTGGATTAGAGAGGAGCAAAAAGGCTTTATACAGGGGTGATACATTCTGGAAGCGATTCTCACACTATGGGAAGGACTAGAGTATGCGAAAGAGCATGGGCAGGACATTTTTTTCACCAAAGTCGACTTCAACAAAGCCTGTGACAGAATGGAATGGGGTTTTATCCTTTAGTCCCTACACGACATGGGAACGGTACCCATATTCAGGAGCTAGTTTAACGCATTACTACAGGGGGCAAAAGCAAAAGTGGAAGGTAATGGAAAAACCTTAGACACCTTTCCTTTGAAAAGATCTATTAGATAAGGATGTTCCCTTTTACCTCTGCTCTTTGCTATAGCAACTAACTCACTAGGATGTCTAATTCAAAGAGAAGTGGAAAAAGAAAATATTATGGGTATTCAGTTAGAAGGGAACACAAAACTATGCACCAGCAATTTGCTGACGAGGCAAACCGCACTCTAGCAAATGACCCCAGATCAGTGGACACTGTGCTGAACTGCCTCGAGACCTTTTGCCTAGCCTCTGATTCAAAGGTCAATGACAATAAGACCAAAATATTTGGCACAAGATCCCAGTTGCCAAATCCTCTACTAGAGATGGGGTGCAAAGTAATTAAAGAAGGTGAGGTTTTTAGGCTTCTCAAAATTCCAATGGGTTTTAGGTGAGGTTTCAGGTGCTCAAATAAAAATAGGTGGGAATAGGTCATTCAAAAATTCAAAGAGAAGATCTCAAAATGGCAAGGTCTGCAACCCACACTGGCAAGAGAAAGTCTATACTGAATAACTATATTTTACCCTTCAGTAATATACTTTATTTCATGTTGGTTCCCCTCAAAGAAAGCACTCAATCAGATTAACATACTCTTCAAGACTTTCTTATGGGGAGGAGACATGGGTCAAAGAAAAATGACTAAGGTTCAGTGGAGATTCTAAACGATGCGTAGAGATAAGGGAGGGCTAGGTATAGTAAATGTGGAGTTGTCGGTGGCAAGATTCATGGCACAGTGGTAAGGCCTTCTAGGCACCATAGGATGATTGGGTCTTTTTGGGTAGGAAAAGCATGAAAAAGCTGAAACCCGCTAGATGCAAGCACTGGAAAAACCTCCCTAAAGGCATATCAATTTTCAATAGGGAGCCCTTTGTGGCCAAAGGATTAGAACTATGAAAGGGGATGTGGAAAAACTGGGAGCTCCTTAAGCCGCATCTCCTATGGAAAGGTTTCTCAAGGAAAACATGAACTTTCTATAGCTAGGACTCCATTTGGTTTTCGGTCATCTAGAATTCATCCTCCGCATACAAACTTGCCATCAAAGGGGCTCTCCCTATCAACAAAAAAGGAATCGAATGTTGGCAGGACCTGTGGGACACACCAAAGAGAAAGTGGAAGAGTGAAGAGTTTGTAGTAGCATACTTCAGACTCAACCGGTTCAATGCCACCCTAATCAAGGAGCGATTGGACGTTGAATCCTTAACATGGATGCGAGGAAGAGCTAAGCATTCAATAAAAAAAGGATAAGACGAGACCCGGCGAGAGGAGGTTCGAGAAGATGTGGGATAAGGAAATCCAAGAGAAATAGTCTTGCTTGTGCTATGGCTCATTATTCACAAAGGAGTATGGATAGCCAACAAAGCCCAAATAGCTCGGTGTGGGGACTGAAAATGTGCACGTTGCAAAAGAGAGATAGAGGACATTTCCCGTTCATGAATTGTAGGCATTCGACCAAAGTCTGGAACCTTACGAGAAGACAAAAAATTGGTGTCCCTATGCATTATGCATACCTTCTCTTGGGAGACACTCCATCTAGAGCACCAGGGCACTGGCAAGTAGTGAGCACCTGATATTACAAGCATTGCATGTGCTAACTAGTATCTGGCAGTGGTAGATGAAACTGCTAATAATCATTGCGATTGTATGTGCTAAAACACAAACTAGAAGTGTTTGTTGCCAACACATGCAATTGTTATTAGCACATGCATGTGCTAACAAGTACATGCAATTAGAAGCATTTCATGTGCTAACTAGCATCTACCAGTGGATGGTTGTAGGTTTTGGAAGGAACGGTTGTATTTTTTATAATAGTTCACTTTGAATTCTTAATATAAAGCCCTCCGTTTTGGAAAAAAAATGTACACTATTTTTAACATCCCTCTTAAATTGCACTTCATAAGTGGAGGGTGCATGTACAAGATACCTTTTTGAATTTTCTAGTGCATATGATAGCAACCAAAGATAAAAATAGAATAAAGCTGATGACTATAGAGCATAAGTCTTTACATTGAATACATATTCTACAACTTATCCTTCAAGATTGAGCCTAATGACTATAGAGCATAAGTCTTTACATTGAATAGATATTCCACAACTTATCCTTCACTTCCCTCTTTTAAGTTGCAATTGGTGAAGACCAAGATTATGTGAAGATACGTGCGATCTGTTCTTTCTTTGGACAATGAGTGAGGTCTCTCTCTTCATTGAGAACTTTTTCGAGAATGAGGTGATAATGTACTTCAATGTGTTTTGTTCTAGCATGAAACAAACGATTCTTTTCTAGGTGAATGCTGCTCATAATAGTAATCTCAATCTCTAATAGAACCTTTTGAACCAGATTGTTTTATAGGCAGTATTGGTGGATATTCTTCTTTGGTGGACGAATAGGCCAATATTTGTTGCTTCTTACTTTGCCGTGACAAAGCTAAAGAGCCAAGACTTTAGCCATATCCACCAGTGGATTTACACTACCTGCTCAATTAACGTCGGTGTATACATGGATGTGTAAGACTTGATGGCTTGGCACAATGCACTCCATAATCCCATATAGCATGTAGGTATCCGAGTACTCTTTTAGTTGCAATGACATTAGTCTTATTCGGAATCTACACCAATTGGGTGAGTGTTAAGGCATTAACAATCTCGCAGGGGTTCAAGCAGGCATACCAAGGGGTGCAGGGCGATAGAGATGGGTCTTCCTCTTGCATTCTCTGTTTCTCTATTTTCATTGTGTATTCACATTTCACATGAGTGTATCTCTAAGTATTCCGGTATGACCGAATAAGTCTTCTCTGCAATTGGTGAAGACGGTTCACTCACCACCCATCAGCCATCCGATGGAACCCACACAACTGACACAGACAACGATCTCCGCCTCACACAAAGCGGAGTAACCTTGCCTCTCCCCACCACGGGGTTATCCAGGTCCTCCTGGTCATCAAATTCCTCTGGTGAATCCTCGTCATCTGAGACGTTTCATCGGTATCTTTGTGGGTGCCGTGTTGTTGGCACGAGCGGCGTTACGACTGTGTGCGCATGCATGACAAAACTTGACTAGACAGAGTGCAATTTTTTGCTCAGATTCTCCAAACTATGCGAATCAGGACGTTGACCAATTTCAGATCTCATCGTGCGGATTTGTCTACAAAGAATGCATAGCGTCTTGAGTCTAGCAGAGTTCCTACCGCTTCCACAAGATCAACGCTCGAACCTCCATTGGCATGAGTACTACGTCTCGTGAATCCACGCGACCTGCCGTCCCTTAGAGTGACACTGGGGAGCTCATATGAAAACCTGAGAGCGCACGACATTAGAATTGTGGTCGCAAGTGTGTAGCAACCCTATCTATCGAGGTAAGCACTAATGATAATCATTGGATATCTCGCCCGAGGCTTGTTTGTGGTTTTGACTACGAGTGTCATTCTGACAGCGGTGGTTGTTCAGGTGCTGGTGTTGTGACCATGGCGGCAACCCATGTCAAGTATATGAAGCTCTTCGGGAAGTCTAAGGAGGATCCAGACTCCCATGTCCGACAGTTTGTGAAAGTTTATGCACTGACCAATCCGGGAGCGGTGGTTTCATTTCAGGAGCAGGCAGTGTTCGAATCCACACCAGGGGGCAAATTAGCATCTAATGGTTTTCGAATCCACACCAGGGGGCAAATTAGCATCTAGATGGTTGGTAGAGTACCCTCGGGTCACTTTCTGACCTTTCATGCTAGTAGAATCGCATTTGTAAGGCGGTTTCGTAAGAAGAAACCCAGTTGGAGGCTTGTGCGTAGTTTATTATGGATATGGCACACTAGTGTCAGCAAACCAAGACGCTCAACAGCAGGTGGTAGAATTGTAGTATGAGGTCACCACAATTAGAAGGAATAACACCGCAATGTGGGCTCAGGGAGATCGCCTGAGGCAAATGGAGACATGCCTCAGTGTCTTGGAATCGCAAGTAAGAGAGGCGCAAGCAATAGCAAAGGCCACCCAGCGGCATGAAGTATATATCTGGAGCATTGATGCAGAGCTGTTGTGACAAAGGACGTTGGATGGATAGTACTTGGACGTGCGGATCTTTCCAGGTACCGTATCAGTCAATATGGACCAATTAGAGGACTTGATAAGCACTTTGCATGCGGAGGTGCACCGCGTTGGCGCCACACAGTGGTTTTGGAGATGTGCCATCATCGAAGGGATCCAGGGAGGTGAGAACGGATGCAAGTGTGTGGGTGGCCGTGTGGGTGGTGGTTCGGGACCAACTGCAAACCGCACATCGACAGTGCCGTCATGCTCCAAACAGGTGGTGCAAACAGGGGTACGGCAAATAAGGTGAAAGTAGTACATTCAGAGAATTGGGAGTCCAAACATAATACCATGATGACAAAGAAACAGACAATGGACGACAGAGATACATCCTAACAATCCACAGGCATGAATGCAGGGCCAGCTCGAAGCTTTCTGGCCAAAAGCTCGTATTCCATTTATAATCAGATGGTCTATTACATCAAAAAAATGCCAACGACTCTGGCCGTTAACCCACTCGGCCTCAAGACTCTTCTGCCTCAGGATATCTAAAGGGAGGTTTAGCTTGTCGTTTGCACACGTAGATATGGTGCTCCACCATCTTTGCATCGAGGGCTCCACTCCAAGCTCCCTTCATCGCGGCCTCATTCCCTCTAAACTTTTTTAGCTGTCACAGCTACCTGAATTTCCCGTCCACCACCCGCCTTGTGAGGAGTTTCGAATATTCTCTGGCCAACTACCTCCAGGTTGTCTTCCGAATCACCTTTCACACTCTGTGCCTGGTGCCCATCCTGTTGCGTTGTACCTGCATCCATGGCCCTGCCCGCTTCTGCCTCGAACGATCAACCGTCTCAGCCACCCTTACTACGTACGGTATGTTCATGAGCTTACTGCTGTTCGTATATGCATTGTGCAGGTGTAAACCTTTAGAGCTTGCATCCAATTTTGTTTCTATACGCAAGAAACTGTATTTCGTTAGAGTAAAGAAAAAGCAGCAGCAAACGCTAATAGTCATGTACGTCTCTCAAATCGTTGAGCTTACGATTCGTAGGCTCCTTTGAAAGGTTAAGCCTACGACTGCCTGCTGTGGCAATTCGTTCAATGGTGGCTAAAAAACAAGCAGCCAGCGCCAACACTAGAAAGCTTTTGGAACAATAGATGCCCATCGGAATGATCATTCCAATTCCCACTAGAAAATAATAGGGAATAGTAAGAGAACGATGACAAGGAAAACGAGGTCATTGAGCTGGTCTTTAACTCTTAAGGTCTTTTTTGTCATGATGGGCTGAGGAAAACTTCACAGAAAGACAAATGATAGCAATAGCTGCGTAATACTTGCAAACCAATACTCACATGTCAGTGAATGAGACTGCCAAGGGAATTTACTCTCGATAGAAACAAGAAAAATTAGTTATCATATATTGGCAACACATTATGGAAAATGAACGTCTCAAATTGAGCAGGAGACCTTCCAAAATGTGAATTGAGCTATGCAGACTTGGTAGCATCACTCTAATTACAATGACTCCATAGAATCTATATTTGATTGGATTCTCATCTTTTTTGAATGTCTTCTCATGCTTCAAACAATGTATATTCTTTAATATTATATTGTTGGGCTTGTAAAACATTATTATAGGTGATGAAGGGGCTTGTGGTGAGACTGGGCAACCCTCTGTATCTTCTGTCGAAAAACAATCTCACCACAAGCATTGGGAACGTCAATATGGACCAATTAGAGGACTTGATAAGCACTTTGCATGCGGAGGTGCACCGCGCTGGCGCCACACATTGGTTTTGGAGATGTGCCATTGTCCAAGGGATCCAGGGAGGTGAGAACGGATGCAAGTGTGTGGGTGGTAGTTCCGGACCAATTGCAAACCGCACATCGATAGTGTCGTCATGCTCCAAACAGGTGGTGCCAACGGGGGTATGGCAAATAAGGTGAAAGTAGTGCATTCAGAGAATTGGGAGTCTAATCATAATACCATGACGACCAAGAAACAGACAATGGACGACAGAGATACATACTAACAATCCACAGTCATGAATGCAGGGCTAGCTCGAAGCTTTCTGGCCAAAAGCTCGTATTCCATTTATAATCAAATGTACATCAAAAAATGCCAATGACTCTGGCCGTTAACCCACTCGACCTCAAGACTCTTCTGCCAGGATATCTAAAGGGAGGTTTAGCTTGTCGTTTGTGCACGTAGATATGGTGCTCTACTATCTTTGCATCGATCGAGGGCTCCACTCCAAGCTCCCTTCATCGCGGCCTCATTCTCTCTAAACTTTTTCGGCTGTCAATGAGATTGTGGGAGATACAGAGGGTTGCCCAATCTCACCACAAGCCCCTAGGGAGAGTGGGGATTGTGGGGAGGAGTGAGGATTAGAGAGCAAAAGGAGGTAGAGGCGCCTGGGGAGTGGATTCGAAAGTCCCTGACATATTGGCGGGCGGTAGATGGGATTTTTGAATTCCAGGAGGTGGGAGGTAGCCTGTCGGAAAAGCTCAGACGGGAAGCGAGCTGTCGATGCAAGGAAGGTGGAGCCCTCGATGCAAGGATGGTGGAGCCCCATATCTACGTGCGCAAACGACGAGCTAAACCTCCCTTTAGATATCCTGAGGCCCTGACGCTCTTCTTGGAAACCTTCCAAGCATCGTGGCTGCCTACGTGGCTGTCTGACCCGTCACGTCTATCCCCCCTCCCATCGGTTGAACAGTACGTGCATAAAAAGGTTTTATGCGTGAAATATGCGCAGTTGTGTTGCTGTTATTTGAACAACGTTGTACTGCATAGGTCGTTTTACCCACAGGTTTCATAATTCGGTAAGGACCAACCCATTTGGCTAAGAACTTCTCAGCCAACCCCTTTTTTCTGACTGGGTAATGAATCAGAACTAAATCACGAGTTTTGAAGGAGATCGACTGATGCTTCTGGTCATAGTTTTTCTTTTGTCGGGCTTGTGCTCTACGCAAGTGTTCAGTTGCGTTCTGACGCATAAATGGAAGTACTGCCTGAAGATAATCTGCTCAGTCTCGAGCTTCCCTAGTTTTGATCTTCTGCTTATCAATGAGACCGACTTCTGGGGGAAAAGTGGGAGGTCATCCGTAGAGCGATTCAAAAGGACTCAAGCGTGTAGATTCTTGCGATGCCGTATTGTAGGCCGCTACCACATAAAGTAATGAGATATTCCAATTTGTATGTTGAGGATTAACATATATGGCGAACATGAGCTTGATTGTCTGGTTCAGACGTTCGGTCAGCCCATTCTAGTTTGGGTGATGAGGGCTTGCAAATTGTTGTGCCATATTGAGTCTGTCAGCCACAATACGAATTACTTCCGATTTGAAGTTAGACCCTTGATCAGATAATATCTGCTCCGGACACCCGTGTAGAAGGATGAGGTGTTGTAAAAGGAATTCGGCAACTTCAGCAGCAGAGGCGTTTTTCAACGGTTCGGAGATAGTCCATCTGGTGAGATAGTCTGTTAGAACAATTATGTATTTGTTGCCTGCTGCTGATGTTGGAAATGGGCCCATCAGGTCATAGGCAACCAGCTCAAAAGGACGTTCAGCAGAGATTGAGGTCATATTTCCAGCCGGTTTCAAGGTTGGTGATTTGAATTGTTGGCACACTGGACACGAACTCAAATAAGCATGCCAGATTGAGTGACGGAGTTTTGGCCAGAAGAATTTTGTCCGAATCTTGGGCAATACTTTTAGAAATCCCAGATGTCCCCCAAAGACGCCATCATGGAACGAATGCAGATAGCTCTCCTGAAATTGTCGAGGAATGACAATGCGTGGTTGAAACGGTGGTCGATGATAATGAAGCAAACCGTCAATCATTTGATTAAAATAGAGTGGGTTCTTGCCGGCCTGAATTTGTTCCACGATTTGCTTTGTGTAAGGATCCTCCAGAGTCCAGTTGAGCAACAATCAATTCAGCTCGTGAAGGGAGAGAGTGGTGTACTGGGTGAAGAGGGAGAGGTGTACGCGAAGCTGTTGGAAGGGACTGATTTTGTGCTGATTGGATTGTAGAGGGAGAAAGAGCATCAACGACTTGGTTAAGTCGTCCTGGTCGACATGATATTGAAAAATCATAAACCTGCAGTTGTAGAGCCCATCTCGCCAAACGTCCTTACAAATGGCGTTTATGCATCAAGCTGGTAAGAGCAGCGTGATCCGTTTGAACTTCGAAATCATTGCCATGAAGGTAAGGGTTGAGCTTGATGATAGCCCAGACTTCTGCCAAACACTCCAGTTTGGTGGCTGAATACTTGGCTTCGGCATCGGTTAGAGATTGGCTTAGGTACACGACTGGGCGCCAGTTTTGCTGGTCATCTTGCTGAAGGAGCACTGCTCCTAAACCATCTTCACAAGCGTCTGTGCGAAGGAGGAACTCTTTGGAAAAATCTGGGTGTCGCAGCAATGCATCTTCTGTGAGCATTGTTCGAATTGTGTCAAAGGCAGATTGGCAGGAAAGATTCCACGTGAACTTAGCTTCTTTGCATAGCAAACCCCTTAATGGAGCTGAAGCTTTTTCCAGTTCAGGCATAAATCTTGAGCTAAAACCTGTTAAACCAAGGAAACGCTGCAGAGCTTTGACATTAGCAGGAATTTTAAATGTTTTCAAAGCTTGAACCTTTTCCGGATCAGGACGAATTCCATCTTCTGAAATTATAAAACCCAAATATTTGATTTGGCGCATGGCCTCATGGGGGTCACTATGTATAAACCCTCTATATCACGTGCGTTCAAGGCATATTTCTAAAATCCCTTATCTGTAAATTTTTCATTAATAAAATGTACCCTTTTTCTATACAAATCTGTAATTTTTTTTGAAAATTGTTTTAAATACTCCCTTATGTAAATTAACTTTTGTTAAATTTAGATATTAAAAACATCCTTCTGTTGAACTCATGTGATAGGGTTACACATAATGAGTGACCCCCCCGAGCGCATGGCCCATCTACATTTTTTGGAATTTAAACGTAGGTTATACTGCTGCACAAGTTGGAAAACTTGAAGCAATACCTCCTTATGTTCTTCCCAGGTAGGAGTGTGAATTAAAATATCATCCAAATAGGCTACTCTTTGCCTGAAATGATGAGATCATTAAGAATGAAATTCATAAGCCTTTGAAATGTACCAGCTGCATTCTTGAGGCCGAAGGACATGACATTGAACTTGTATAGTCCGAAAGGTGTGCGGAATGCAATCGTCTCACGATCCTTGGGAAGAAGAGGGATTTGCCAATATCCATATTTTAAATCCAGAGATGTGAAAAACTTCGACTTGGCCAAAGAATCTAGGATGTCATCTACCCATGGAAGTGGGTATTCGTCTCTAACCGTGACTCGATTCAGAGGACGAAAGTCTACACAAAAATGGTAAGATTGATCACTTTTCTTGACCAAATGGGGTTCGCACACCCATGGACTTTTGGAATGGCAGATAATCTTATCTTTGAGCATGGTCTCCACATGAGTTCGCAAGTTTGCGATATCTTTTTGAGAGCATCGACGAGGGGCCGTGTTAACTGAACGTACATCCCCTGTAGGGATGTCATGGAAGATTTTTGCATTCGTAGTAGTGTATTTATCATCAGCAAAAGCTGTAGGAAACTGGTGAAACCTTTTTCGAACTTCAGCCTGATGAAGAAGCTCACCATGTAAAGATGTTAAAGAGATCTAAGAAGCGGGAGTTCTTGAAAAAAGCCAAGGTATTTGGGTGTTTGCAACACGCAAACACTTATGCTTGAAGTCGATTGTAGCTTCCTGAGAGGCTAACCAATCACAACCCAAGGTTAGAAAATTTGGATTCGGTAGAATGGTGACCGGAATATTAAACACTTTGTTTCCCAATTGGAGTTGGACATCCGCGCCCTGAGAGCTTTCGACTGTTGTTTGGTTATCACCAAATGTTACAAGACTGGTGGGCAAGAAATAGAGTGGTATCTTATGATCAGAGATGAAGGGAGAAAAAGCAGAAGTGATAGAGCTACCTGAATCAACTAAAGCTAGCACATGTTGCTTTTGATACAAAGATTCGATTACAAATGCTATTCGGCGCGGAGAATTGTGTTTGCTTGAAGCCGTCTCCACCTCTACGACTCCAATTGTTCTTTTCCCAACACCAAAGCTTGGTCTGTCGATTGAGCATTTTGAACATTTAGGAGCATGTGGTAGTGCTTTTTGACATGGCTATATCAGTTGCAGTGATAGCAATGTGGGTGACCTTGGGCATCTCTATCAAGGATCTTGTTGCATTCTGTACCGGTTGTATTGCAAGGGCAAAATTTGCAAACCGCTCCTTGAGCATTTTGCGTATGATCTATATCCATAGGCGTCGGAAGAGAAACCGCAATCGGAATTGGCAGCAACGGAGGCAAAGTTGGTGGTTTAGGGCTATACTTACTTGTCATAAACTCAATGCATTGCGCGATGAGAATAGCTTCGTTAAGAGTTGTTGGTCCTTGATCTTGGGTGTGTCTGGAGATATCAGCCTTCACTCACGGCCAAAGAAAGAAAAGCTTCAGATCCTCGACCACGTTAGCATCCATCTGTAACAGCAAGTGGGTCAATTTCACTCCGAATTGGGAGATGTTCCAAACTTTGGAGCTGAGTGAGGGCATCTTTCATAGTGTCTGTATTCCCAAAGGCTATAGTGAGAGCGTGCTGCCAATGAGGCCATGAGTTCTTGACTCCTTCATCCAATTGGTAATACCAGGCTACTACCAACCCTTGAAAAGAGGGTTTGATCTCCTCGACTTTCTACAGGTCAGACCATCTATGGTATTCGGCAAGATTATGGAAACGATCCATCCATAAATAAATGTCTTTGTCTGGAGTACCTTTGGTCTGACACGAGCATCGTGCCCCAAAACAAAAAATTGACATGAAGTCAAATGCGTTGTGAGATTTGAGACATGCATATTTGATTGTATTAGTTCTGACAGGAGCGTTGCAAGCATGTCGTTCGGCTATGGTGCTCTCACAGGTGACGATTGTTCTCCCGTCTCCACATCCATTCTACCCAGTGTCTCCACCAAAGATGTGACGACCAAGAAACAGACAATGGATGACAGAGATATAGACTAACTGTAGAAAATCAGTAGGTCATGCACATAGGTAGAATAGAATATGTATATTGATGAATGTGTGGACTACATAGAACTTGTGCATGACGGTTACCCATGGAGACGTTAATCCGTCTTACTTCCTATACTCCCCCTTAAGATCATAAAGGTCTTAAGAGTAATAGAGTGTGGAACTTTATTTGAATTGAGATGCAGCCCTATTTGTATTGCTTCTCCATTTGATCTATATGCTATAATGTATACAAGTATGCAATTTATATCCTATCCCGGATCAAGTGTTGCATGAGGCACTTGAGCTTTTAATTCTGTTTCTGAAGCTTGTAGGTTCTTTTTCTAGTTCGTGAGCACCATCTTCATCTTGGGCTTCAAATTCAAAGATGCATTAGGCTAATTATCTGCATCTGAATCGGCTTGTCCTGCACTACATACAACATATCCTTTCGCTTGCTTTGGGTTCTGGCATCGCGATCAGTGCCAGCTTCAGTGTTGTCACCTTGAACGTGATATCGCTGTGTTGCTGTGATTTGGGGATCCTTGCATAGTGCTTCATGTTTGCCGCTAACGGATAATGCCATTCTACTAGGTGATTTTAACATGGTAGAAAGTAGGTGAGACAGATGGAGTGGTCTCAGAATGGATGCCGTGGAAGCAAATGCTACATGGGAATTGGTGCCTTTGCCTAAAGACAAGAATGCAGTTGGCTGCAAGTGGGTTTATAAGGTGAAGCACAATGCAGATGGTTCTGTGAATAGATACAAGGCAAGATTAGTTGTCAAGGGGTATACACAGACATATGGCATTGATTATGAAGAAACATTCAGTCCGGTTGCAAGGATGGTAATCGTAAGAGCAGTCATTGTTATGGCTGCATCAAAGGGATGGTCTTTACATCAAATGGATGTAAAGAATTCTTTCTTACATGGTCATTTGCAAGAAGAGGTCTATATGGAGCAGCCACCAGGCTATGTTCATGATGTTCATCCTGAGTTTGTTTGCAGGTTGAAGAAAGCCTTGTATGGCTTGAAGCAAGCACCCAGAGGATGGTCTGACAAGATAGCACATATCTTGTCACTATTGGCTTTCAAATTTCCAAGACAGATTTCTCACTTTATGTGAGAAAAACAGAGAAAGGCATTATGCTGCTTGTCATTTATGTTGATGATTTGATCATCACAGGTGATAGTCACTACAAGGCATAGGCCATTTTCCGATGGAAATACTGATGCTTTTTACATTAAATTTTTTTTTTTCACGGGCGCAAACGTCGCTATAAGTGTCGCTAAAAGCGTCGGAAAAGGAGCGTCGCTATAAATCGTCGCTATATAGCGACACTGGCAAATGTCGCTATATAGCGACGATGCAAACGTCGCTAAAGGCATGCGCAGGTGATGATCCCGTGGTCGAAGGTGCACGAGGGGATGGCTGGGCAGTACGTCCACTCGTCGGTGTAGGGGAAGGAATTGCTGAGGTCCTCTGAGAGAGCAGAGAGAAGAATCTCGCTGCCTCCTCATCGCTCATCTACACTACAAACTCGTCGGGACTCCAGACAAAGCCATGCGCGGCTAGCAAAGGAGTTCTCCGAGGGGTAGTCGCAGTGCTACGTGGAAGAGGAGTCGGACCAAGGGTAGTCGTAGTGCTAGGTCCGAGAGGAGTCGGACCAGGGGTAGTCCTCGGGGTAGTCGCCTAAGAGGAATCAAAGTCCTCTGGAGCATATAGATCGTGAGCTCTCCTCCTGCGAGGCTGTCCGTACTCGTCGGATGAGCGACGTGATCCCACGTCTAACATAGACACAAACACGAAAACAGAAAACAAAAAAACAAACATAAGCATAGGCATAGGCATAGGCCTAGGCAAGAAGAAAGAAGAGGGAAAGGAAAGAAGAGGGAAAGGAAAGAGGGAAAGAAGAGGGAAAGGAAAGAAGAGAATGAGAATGAGGAAATAGAGAATGAGAGAAGAGGGAAATAGAGAAGGGGAAAGAGATGAGGGGGAATGAGAGAAGCATAAGCATAAGCTTATGCGAAAATAGAGAATGAGCTTATGCGGAGATAGAGAAGGAGAGAAGCATAAGCTTATGCTTCTCTCATTCTCTATTATGCTTCTCTCCTTCTCTATTTCTGCATAAGCATAAGCATGAGCTTATGTGGAAATAGAGAAGGAGAGAAGGGGGAAATGAGAGAAGGGGGAAATAGAGTGGGAAATAGAGAATGAGCTTATGCAAAAATAGAGAATGAGAGAAGCATAAGCTTCTCTCATTCTCTATTTCCACATAAGCTCATGCATAAGCATAAGCTTATGCGGAAACTTAAGCATAAGCTAAGCTCCTTCTCTATTTCCGCATGAGCATAAGCATGAGCTTATGCTTATGCTTATGCTTAAGCATAAGCTTAAGCATAAGCTCATGCTCATGCATGAGCATAAGCATGAGCTTATGCTTATGCTTATGCTTAAGCATAAGCATAAGCATAAGCTCATGCTTATGCTCATGCGGAAATAGAGAAGGAGCTTATGCGGAAATAGAGAATGAGCTTATGCTTCTCTCATTCTCTATTTCCGCATAAGCTCATGCATAAGCATGAGCTTATGCTTATGCTTATGCTTAAGCATAAGCATCGGAAATAGAGAAGGAGCTTATGCAGAAATAGAGAATGAGTTTCCGCATAAGCTTCTCTCATTCTCTATTTCCGCATGAGCTTATGCGAAAACTTAAGCATAAGCTCATGCTCATGCATGAGCATAAGCATGAGCTTATGCTTATGCTTATGCTTAAGCATAAGCATAAGCTCATGCTTATGCTCATGCGGAAAAAGAGAAGGAGCTTATGCGGAAATAGAGAATGAGTTTTCGCATAAGCTTCTCTCATTCTCTATTTCTGCATAAGCTCATGCATGAGCATAAGCATGAGCTTATGCTTATGCTTAGGCATAAGCATCGGAAATAGAGAAGGAGCTTATGCAGAAATAGAGAATGAGTTTCCGCATAAGCTTCTCTCATTCTCTATTTCCACATAAGCTCATGCATAAGCATGAGCTTATGCGGAAACTTAAGCATAAGCTCATGCTCATGCATGAGCATAAGCTCATGCTTATGCTCATGCGGAAAAAGAGAAGGAGCTTATGCGGAAATAGAGAATGAGTTTCCGCATAAGCTTCTCTCATTCTCTATTTCTGCATAAGCTCATGCTTATGCTCATGCGGAAAAAGAGAAGGAGCTTATGCGGAAATAGAGAATGAGTTTCCGCATAAGCTTCTCTCATTCTCTATTTCCGCATAAGCTCATGCATGAGCATAAGCATGAGCTTATGCTTATGCTTAAGCATAAGCATCGGAAATAGAGAAGGAGCTTATGCGGAAATAGAGAATGAGTTTCCGCATAAGCTTCTCTCATTCTCTATTTCCGCATAAGCTCATGCTCTTATTCTCTATTTCCTTTCCCTCTTATTCTCTCATGCTTATGCTTCTCTCATTCTCTATTTCCGCATAAGCTCATGCTTATGCTTCTCTCATTCTCTATTTCCGCATAAGCTCATGCCTTCTCCTTTTTCCCCCTTCTCTTTTTTCCCTCTTCTCTTATTCTCTCTTTCCCCCTCATCTCTTTTCCTTTCTCTCTTTCCTTTCCCTCTTATTCTCTATTTCCTTTCCCTCTTATTCTCTCATGCTTATGCTTCTCTCATTCTCTATTTCCTTTCCCTCTTATTCTCTCATGCTTATGCTTCTCTCATTCTCTTATTCTCTCATGCTTATGCGGAAATAGAGAATGAGAGAAGCATAAGCATGAGAGAATAAGCACTAGAAGGCATAGGCCATTTTCCGACGGAAATACCGACGCTTTTTACATTAAAAATTTTTTTTTTCACGGGCGCAAAGGTCGCTATAAAAGTCGTTAAAATCGTCGGAAAAGGAGCGTCGCTATAAACCGTCGCTATATAGCGACGCTGTTAATCGTCGCTATATAGCGACGATGTAAACGTCGCTATATAGCGACGATATAAACGTCGCTATATAGCGACTCTGTTAATCGTCGCTATATAGCGACACTGGTAAACGTCGCTATATAGCGACGATTAACAGAAGGTAAAAAAAATGGTTAGTGGGGCTAAACAGGGCCAAAAGGAAGCCCTGTTTAGCCCCACTAACCATTTTTTTTTTTTTGTAATTACAAAAGAAAGTTTTTTATAACAAAATTTCCCTTGCTTGCAGGGCGATACAAAATTGTTCTTGTGAACGATGAGGAAGAAATGCATATATATATACAACTGTGTTTGAAACAAAATTACCCTGTGAAAGGGCGATACAAAATGGCTCTAACGAGCGGATATGAAAAATGCTACTACCACTACTAATCCGAATCCGAATCCGAATCGTCTTGTTGGGCTGTTCCCTGGTCCTCGGCACCTGCATCTTCTCCCTCGTCCCCGACACCTGCGTCTTCTCCTTCGTCATCGGCACCTGCGTCCGATCCTTGCCCCTGTTGATCGCTCGTCTCTGATGATGGGACGCTTGAGCTTTGACCCTGAGACTGAACCAAATAAATCGAAAATTAGATTGGAACTTAAATTAAAAAGTGAGATTACAAGCAGGAGTAAACTTATACCGTGCGAGCAGCCACCTCAGCCCAATCGACTGTCGCTCCCATCGCCTCTTGCTCAATGAACCACGGCTTGGTTCCTATCCGAAATGCGCGCCGCGTCTCTGCATCCGTAGGAAGACGACCCATCGCAGCTTGCTGTGGATCCAATTTACGAGAGTTAGAGTTAGCTAAAGTGCATGTAATATGTAAGTAAAACAAATAGAACAATACATTAAATGGAAAGAAGTAAACTTACCACGGTTGCCTCGAACGCATACCGTCCACCTGCACCAAAGTGCGAAGTACCTACGACATCCAGCCGTCTCTTCGCAGCCCTCCTCTGACCCTCGAACATTTCAGGATGGTCCCTATTCTGCTTCTTCAAGAACTTCCAATCAGCTTTGTCTGTCCAGCTGGGTTTAGACAACCCCTTTGTAATGGAAGTACGCATGGTTGATCTGCGATGCTTTAGGACCAAACCCATGCGCTCGAGCATATAACTGTTATTAAACTCCACATTTGGCGGATTAGGAAATCTGAGTTTTAACTCATCGATCACCGCCTGCTTCTTTTGGCCATCTTGATACCGCCAATCGATATTTATGCCGCTCTTGAAGTGATGACTCATCAACCGCCTCATGGCGGCCATCACTGCTTTGCCCTTTTTGTCTTCTATTATCTCTCCGGCAGATGTGATTTGATAGGAGAGATCCCCTGATGAGTAAGGGGGACTGACGGTAGCAGAGTCTGAAGGAGTGGAAGCTGCGCGACCGCTTCCGGATCGAGGAGTAGCTGTGGGAGTAGGAGAGGGAAAGGGACCTAACTGATACTGTGTCTCCGGACCAAGTGGAGACCTAAAGGAGCGTGAGTGTGCTGACTCGTCTACATCTCCTGAGTCAGCACAACATGAGCCGCCCATCCTACTCTTCCTTCCCTTGCGGGAGGCATGCGCAGGTGATGATCCCGCGGTCGAAGGGGCGCGAGGGGATGGCTGGGCTGTACGTCCACCCGTCGGTGTAGGGGAAGGAATTGCGGAGGTCCTCTGAGAGAGCAGAGAGAAGAATCTCGCTGCCTCCTCATCGCTCATCTGCGCTACAAACTCGTCGGGAGTCCCAACAAATCCATGCGCGGCTAGCAAAGGAGTCCCCTGAGGGGTAGTGGCAGTGCTACGTGGAAGAGGGGTCGGACCAGGGGTAGTCACAGTGCTAGGACCGAGAGGAGTCGGACCAGGGGTAGTCCTCGGGGTAGTCGCCTGAGAGGAATCAAAGTCCTCTGGAGCATATAGATCGTGAGCTCTCCTCCTGCGAGGCTGTCCGTACTCGTCGGATGAGCGACGTGATCCCATGTCTAACATAGACACAAACACGAAAACAGAAAACAAATAAACAAACATGAGCATTCTCATAGGCATAGGCATAGGCAAGAAGAAAGAAGAGGGAAAGGAAAGAAGAGGGAAAGGAAAGAGGGAAAGAAGAGGGAAAGATAAGAGGGAAAGAAGATGTAAAGGAAAGAAAAGAATGAGAACGAGGAAATAGAGAATGAGAGAAAGGGAAAGAGATGAGGGAAAATAGAGAATGAGAGAAGGGGGAAATGAGAGAAGGGGGAAATAGAGTGGGAAATAGAGAATGAGCTTATGCAAAAATAGAGAATGAGCTTATGCTTCTCTCATTCTCTATTTCCGCATAAGCTCACGCATGTGCATGAGCTTATGCGGAAACTTAAGCATAAGCTCATGCACATGCATGAGCATAAGCATGAGAAGGATGAGTTTCCGCATGCTTATGCTCATGCGGAAAAAGAGAAGGAGCTTATGCAGAAAAAGAGAAGGAGAGAAGCATCTCTCATTCTCTATTTCCGCATAAGCTCCTTCTCTTTTTCCGCATGAGCTTATGCTTATGCTCATGGGTGAGCATGAGCTTATGCTCATGTTTCCGCATATGCGAAAATAGAGGAGGAGAGAAGCATAAGCTTCTCTCATTCTCTATTTCCGCATATGCTCACGCAAAAGAGAAAGAGAGAGAGCTTATGCGGAAAGAGAGAAAGAGATTATGCGGAAAAAGAGAATGAGATCCGCATATGCTTCTCTCATTCTCTATTTCCGCATAAGCTCCTGCGGAAACTTCCGCATAAGCTCATGCTCATGAATAAGCATAAGCTCATGCTTATGCTCATGCGGAAATAGAGAAGGAGCTTATGCAGAATGAGAGAAGGAGCTTGTCATGAGCTTATGCGGAATAAGAGAAGGAGCTCATGCGGAAACTTGCGGAAAATTGCATGCGGAATAAGAGAAGGAGCTTATGCAAAAAAAGAGAATGAGAGAAGCATAAGCATAAGCATGAATGAGCATAAGCATGAGCTTATGCTTATGCTTATGCATAAGCATAAGCATAAGCTCATGCATAAGCTCATGCTTATGTTCATGCGGAAACTTGCGAAGGAGCTTATGCGGAATGAGAGAAGGAGCTTATGCGCAAAAAGACAAGGAGCTTATGCGGAAAAAGAGAAGGAGCACTTGCGGAAACTTGCGCATAAGCTCTTGCGGAAACTTGCGCATAAGCTCATGACAAGCTCCTTCTCTCATTCCGCATAAGCTCCTTCTCTATTTCCGCATGAGCAGCTTATGCATAAGCATAAGCATAAGCTCATGCTTATGCTCATGCGGAAATAGAGAAGGAGCTTATGCGGAATGAGAGAAGGAGCTTATGCGAATGAGAGAAGGAGCTTATGCGGAATGAGAGAAGGAGCTTATGCGGAAAAAGAGAATGAGAGAAGCATATGCTTCTCTCATTCTCTATTTCCGCATAAGCTCTTGCGGAAACTTACGCATAAGCTTATGTGGAAGAATGAGCATAAGCATGAGCTTATGCTTATGCTTATGCATAAGCATAAGCATAAGCTCATGCTTATGCTCATGCGGAAAAAGAGAGGGAGCTTATGCGGAAAAAGAGAAGGAGCACTTGCGGAAACTTGCGGATAAGCTCTTGCGGAAACTTACGCATAAGCTCATGCTCATGAATGAGCATAAGCATGAGCTTATGCTTATGCTTATGCATAAGCATAAGCATAAGCATAAGCATAAGCTCATGCTTATGCTCATGCGGAAATAGAGAAGGAGCTTATGCGGAATGAGAGAAGGAGCTTATGCGGAAAAAGAGAATGAGAGAAGCATATGCTTCTCTCATTCTCTATTTCCGCATAAGCTCTTGCGGAAACTTACGCATAAGCTCATGCGGAAGAATGAGCATAAGCATGAGCTTATGCTTATGCTTATGCATAAGCATAAGCATAAGCTCATGCTTATGCTCATGCGGAAATAGAGAAGGAGCTTATGCGGAAAGAGAGAAGGAGCACTTGCGGAAACTTGCGGATAAGCTCTTGCGGAAACTTGCGGATAGCTTATGCTTATGCTTATGCTTATGCTTGCGGAAACTTGCGGAAACTTGCGGAAACTTGCGGAAACTCATGCTTATGCTCATGCGGAAATAGAGAAGGAGCATAAGCATGAGCATAAGCATAAGCATAAGCATAAGCATGAATGAGCATAAGCATGAGCTTATGCTTATGCTTATGCATAAGCATAAGCATAAGCTCATGCATAAGCTCATGCTTATGCTCATGCGGAAACTTGCGAAGGAGCTTATGCGGAATGAGAGAAGGAGCTTATGCGCAAAAAGAGAAGGAGCTTATGCGGAAAAAGAGAAGGAGCACTTGCGGAAACTTGCGCATAAGCTCTTGCGGAAACTTGCGCATAAGCTCATGACAAGCTCCTTCTCTCATTCCGCATAAGCTCCTTCTCTATTTCCGCATGAGCATAAGCATGAGCTTATGCTTATGCTTATGCTTATGCTTATGCATAAGCATAAGCATAAGCATAAGCATAAGCTCATGCTTATGCTCATGCGGAAATAGAGAAGGAGCTTATGCGGAATGAGAGAAGGAGCTTATGCGGAAAAAGAGAATGAGAGAAGCATATGCTTCTCTCATTCTCTATTTCCGCATAAGCTCTTGCGGAAACTTACGCATAAGCTCATGCGGAAGAATGAGCATAAGCATGAGCTTATGCTTATGCTTATGCATAAGCATAAGCATAAGCTCATGCTTATGCTCATGCTGAAAAAGGGAGGGAGCTTATGCGGAAAAAGAGAAGGAGCACTTGCGGAAACTTGCGGATAAGCTCTTGCGAAAACTTACGCATAAGCTCATGCTCATGAATGAGCATAAGCATGAGCTTATGCTTATGCTTATGCATAAGCATAAGCATAAGCTCATGCTTATGCTCATGCGGAAATAGAGAAGGAGCTTATGCGGGATGAGAGAAGGAGCTTATGCGGAAAAAGAGAAGGAGCACTTGCTCATGCGGAAATAGAGGAGGAGCTTATGCGGAATGAGAGAAGGAGCTTATGCAGAAGAATGAGAGAAGGAGCTTATGCGGAAGAATGAGCATAAGCATGAGCTTATGCTTATGCTTATGCATAAGCATAAGCATAAGCATAAGCATAAGCTCATGCTTATGCTCATGCGGAAATAGAGAAGGAGCTTATGCGGAATGAGAGAAGGAGCTTATGTGGAAAAAGAGAATGAGAGAAGCATATGCTTCTCTCATTCTCTATTTCCGCATAAGCTCTTGCGGAAACTTACGCATAAGCTCATGCTCATGAATGAGCATAAGCTCATGCTTATGCTCATGCGGAAATAGAGGAGGAGCTTATGCGGAATGAGAGAAGCATAAGCATAAGAGAATAAGAGGGATGCGGAAATAGAGAATAAGGGGGAAAGGAAAGAGAGAAGGGAAAAGAGAGAGGGGGAAAGAGAGAATAAGAGAAGAGGGAAAAAAGAGAAGGGGGAAAATGAGAAAAAGAGAAGGGGGAAGAGAGGGTTCCTACGCCCATCACTGCAGCTAGCGCTTAAGGCGCTAGCTGCAGGCAAATGCAAATAACAAAAAGCTTAAATGGAAAGAAGAGGAAGCACTTACCTGTAAAAGTATGTCCCGCTCGGTGTAGTGGACTGGGCCCACAAAAGAGAGACTATGTCCCGCTCGGTGTAGTGGACTGGCCCTACAAAAGAGAGAAAACAACCCATTTTTTCAAATAAGATGTTAGTGGAAAGAGGAGATCACAAAAGCAACTTCTTGAAAGGAGACAAGGAAAGAGAAGATTGAGGAGACAAGGAAAGGAGGAGATTGAGGAGAAGAGAAGGAAGAGAAGGAAGAGAAATACAGAAAGAAGAGGTGAGTTTCTTTCTTTCTTTCTTGAAATTTCGTTTTTTGTTTGAATCCTTTCTAATCAAGCATGAAAACTAGTTTAAAACTTTAGCAATACAAGTAGAAACACTCACAAAACCAAAGCTAACAAACAAACAACCTACATTGTTGAAAAAAACTCACCTTTTGAAGAACTTTCTTTCTGGAAACCAAAGAGGGAAAACGGAGAGAGAGGGTGCACAAGAGGTAGGAGGAGGGTGAGGAGTGGGAAATAGGGTAGGAGGTTGCTTGGAATAGATGGGAGGTCAGTGAAAATAGGTGGGAGGAGATTTTGGAGAGCTTAGTTTAGAGATTAGGAAAGCTTTGAGCAAAACGCCGCGGGTTTCGCCGTTTCGGGTTTTAACCCACAGCGTCGCTATATAGCGACGCTTATTCGTCGCTATATAGCGACGTTTTTAATTGAAAACGTCGCTATATAGCGACGTTTTCAATTAAAAACGTCGCTATATAGCGACGGAACAGAGCGTCGCTATATAGCGACGCTTACTGTTTGTTTTTTAATGAGGCCTCTTGTGACTCAAACATGCTATGCCTATAATTGTCAATATCTCCTCTTACTACATAGCCTTACTATATAGGATTTTTTGTTTCAATCCTTACTATATAGCGATGTCATTCTTTTTATATAGCCTCAAGAGAAGCTCAAATTAAACATGCTATGCTCATAATTGTGTACATCTCCTCTTCATGCTTATGTTTTGGTTTTATAAGTGTAGATGGAAGGGACGAGTGGAAGCTCATCCGATGATGCGCCAACGCCCGGGAGCACGAAGTGGCTTACGGAGAGGTTATATTGTCATTGCACTCATTGCAAGCGAGAAGTACGACATCAACGTCGTATTATCATGCGCCACTTGCGGATGTATGGGGAGGAGCCGGAACCAGTACCCCCCGTTGGTGTTGCACATGTTGATGGATCATCGGTAAGTCAAAGCTATTTAAGTTCGCAATCTTATTGTATACCCGGAATTAGAAGATCTTCTATTTACACGAATGAGCTTATGACAGGATGACGAGGGTGACGAGGGTACACATATACCTTCTCACTTTCAACAAGACTATAGTCTCCCAGATGACGACGAGGGTATGGTCGACATGATGGATTCCATTTTTAGGGGCACTACATCCCACGTACACGTGATGTCAGAGTCTGAGGTGAAAATGCAAGAGTTGCAATCAACACAATTGTACGAGGGTGCCAGGATGTCTAAACTACGTGCTTGTCTCTCAATCTTGAATCTACAAGTACAGTATGGGTGGTCGGATACAAGTGTCTCGGCCTTAATGAGGTTAGCCCTTGCATTAATTTGATTGACTCATTATTTGGATATTGTTTGTTTTGAGAATCATCATTTGGATAGTGTCTTTGTCATAGGTTGCTCCAAAAGATGTTGCCTGCACCAAATACCATGCCCGCATCAAGAGATGAAGCGAAAAAGATGCTAACAATGGTGGGTATGGATTATGATACCATCCATGCTTGCCGTAATGATTGTATTCTCTTTCGTCGTGAGCATGGAGATTTGGCTAGTTGTCCAAAGTGTGGGGAACAACGATATAGAGATGACTTGCAGGGTGAGAGGATACCGGTAAAGGTCTTAAGACACTTTCCCATCATTGCAAGAATACAACACATGTTTCGATGCAAAACCATAGCGGAGTTGATGACATGGCATGCATCTCATCGGTCCACTGATCACACATTGAGGATTCCCGCAGATTGTGCGGCTTGGAAGCACATAGATAATCAGTGGCCGGACTTTGCGAGAGAGCCACGCAACTTACATCTTGGGCTAGCCATGGACGGCGTGAATCCTTTCGGGTTACGCTCGACATCTTGGTCGACATGGCCCATAGTCGTGGTGAATTACAATATCCCACCATGGCTAACAATAAAAAAGGGACACCTCATGCTTGCACTACTTGTGCCAGGAAAGTACAAGGCAAGAAACATGGACGTGTACATGGCACCTTTGATAGAGGAGTTACAGATATTATGGAGAGGAGTGCAGGTCTTTGATATTTCCAGAGCTCCTAGGCATACCAATGATATTTCCGTCAGGGGTATCTTGATGTGGACCATGCATGACTACCCAGGATATGGAGAGTGCGCAGGTACGTGGTTATGTCTTTACATGTACAATGAGGGATTATGCTTTTTTTACTCTCTTTTACACGCATGTCTTGTACTAACATATTCATGCACGGGTGCAGGGCTTGCTACAAGTGGGTACCATGCTTGTCCTGTTTGTGGACCCGCTCTGAAATCGCTTGCACGCTACTCCAAACACATGAGGAAAAATGTTTATGAAGGTCATGCTCGATACCTTCCGCTCGACCATCTCGCACGTGGAGGTCAGCTTGATCCACCACCATCATATTTAAAAGCAAGTGATTGGATTCAAGCTTGGAGGGAGAATGGAGAGGAACCTCCTCCTGGTATGAAGAGGCTATCGATCTTTCACGAGCTTCCTTATTGGGGTCAGTTACAAATCAATCATCTCTTGGATCCAATGCATATCTTTAAGAATGTGGGGGCTACCATTTGGGCACACTTGGTTGGTTCCAAGGACTCGAGAGGAGTGCGAGAAGACTTGCGTGCTATGAATAGGATGTCTCGTTTGTGGCCCCAAGTGCATGCTTCAGGAAAAGTTGTCCTCCCGAAAGCAACGTGGATCCTCTCTACGAGGGAGGAGGCAGCGATCAAGGCAGACATTGCCTCTTTTCAAACACCGACAGGGTACATGCGTTGCTTGAAAGGAGCATTTTCAAAGGACAATAAGCTTAGTGGCCTCAAGTCCCATGATTGGCACAAGGTCTTACAGGTATTCTAAGTAGAATTAGTGTACCGATAATAGTGATGCATTAGCGTAATTATTATTATGTTATATTGTTGACATGATTTCATTGTTGCTTTGATAGTTCATCCTTCCAATTACAATAAAAGGGTGCTTACAAGAAGATGTTAGAAATGCTATATTCAAGATCTGTGGTATTGTGAGGTATGCTTACTATCAATTCGCATTATCTATTTTCTTCATGGACATGTGAAATAGGTGGATATCTCAAATATCTTACATATGCATGGACATGTGAAATAGGTGGATATCTCAAAAAGAGATCTCTATATCGAGCATCGAGAAGGCTAGGGTGGAATCCATCGAAGCCGTATGCTTGCTTGAGAAGCACTTTCCCTCAAGCATTATGACAACTCAAGTCCACTTGCTTGTGCACATAGTTGATGAGGTGGCTATAGCAGGTACCGTTCATAATCGATGGATGTTTTTTCTCGAGCGGTTTATGAAAACTTTAAAGGGGTTTGTAAGACAAAGAGCAAGACCAGAAGCAAGCATGGCAGAGGGATGGCTTGTGCAAGAGTCATTAGTATATATCACAGAGTTTCTTGCATCCACGGATCCTGATATGCCGCAAGCTTGGCACAACAAGGATGATGATCGCATCATTGGCGAGGTCCCCCAAGGAAAAGGGATTGAAAGAAAGATGAGCGAAGAGCAAATGGAGAAATTCAATAAGTTTTGTATCCTCAATAGCCCTGAGATGCAGAAGTGGATTGAGAGATATGAAGTGGCCAAAGCAGAAAGAATAAATGCAAGGACGAGATTCAGAGTAATGTACAGGCGATCACAACCATATCCACGAGATCTGGCTCTTCTCCCTACTCACATGTCACTTGATTGGCTACAACTAGCTATACGTAAAGCCGAACGTGATGGAGAGACAATAAACGAGCGCGAGCGGGAGTTATCATCTGGATGTATGGTGCATGTAAGTTTCTTATCTCTTGATGTAATTAAGTAATTATTTGTGGCAATATATGCTATAAAATAGGTGCATCTTCATTGTTTTAATGATGCTCTTTTACAGTACAAAAAGTACAGTGCATTATGGTCATATGGACGACATTTTCGCATAGAACGCATCGATTCAAAGAGAGTCACGTATGATTGTGGAGTCATGGCTAACTTCACACAAGATAGCCGAGCAAGTGCTTCGGATACCAATCTTCTCTCCTCACAGTTGGATTATTGTTGTGGAACCATACGCGACATCTATGAAATTGATTTCAGACGATTTACTATTTTCATTCTTGATGTAAAATGGTTTAGAACTACTTACAACGGTCCCCATGCAACTGTGAGAAAAGATGGTAGCGGTCTCTTTGCAATAGACTCCACCAAACATTGGACCGATGAAAGTGATACTTTTGTTCTTCCCGAGCACTGTGAGCAGGTGCATACTAATGATTTAATTAGTCGAAGCTTTCGTTTTTTAAGTCCATTGATATATATATAATTGACGACATTTGGCACGTGATTTTTCATCTTCAATATAGGTGGTTTTTCATCCGGATCGTTCTGATCCAAGATGGTGGTACGTGATCCAAGTTGCACCACGAAGTAAGCAGATTTTTGAAGATCGAGATGTGGATATGGAGATGCCACTACCAAATCCGGATCCAATTGATGAATCTAGCGAAGAAGATGTAGATCACCATATGAGGCAAGAGGAAGATGCGCATAATGACATCGCACGGGAGGAGGATGGAGATCACGATATTGACGAGGAAGACAACAATCGTCAAGATCGATCACCACACTTAAGCTTAATTGAAGAAGATGATCAAATACTTTTAGGTGAACGTACGATGCTAGAGTACGATGATGATATAGGAGATCAACTCGGTATAGAGTTGGAGATAGACTTGCTTGGCGCCTTAGACTTGGCTCAAGATGAAACAGTTGATGTAAATGCTCTTATTTAATTTGATTTTTCTCATCTCCAACTTGGACATGAATATATGAGCTTCAAAGGCTTGATGTACATGCTCTCATTTTTTATTTCTCTATGAGCTCAAACATGTATGAAAATTTAAAAAATTTTGTCATTGGAAGAAAATAAATTTTAAGACTTTAAAAAAAAAAAAAACCTCTCTGTAAAACGTCGCTATAATATAGTCTCAGTGTCGCTATATAGCGACCTTTAAAAGTCGCTATATAGCGACTTTTACTAAAGTCGCTATATAGCGACCTTTCAAAGTCGCTATATAGCGACCATTACTAACGTCGCTATATAGCGACGCTTCTTAAAAGTCGCTATATAGCGACGATTTACGACACCCGATTTTTATACCGACGATTAACGCTAAGCGGGCGCTAATCGTCGGTACGTAAACGTCGCAATAGGATGCGTGTGTAGTAGTGAAGAGGGAAAGGAAATAGAGAATAAGAGGGAAAGGAAAGAGAGAAAGGAAAAGAGATGAGGGGGAAAGAGAGAATAAGAGAAGAGGGAAAAAAGAGAAGGGGGAAAAAGGAGAAGGGGGAAAAAAGAGAATAAGAGAAGGGGGAAGAAGGAAAGAGTAGGAGGGGAAGTGATGTAAAATGGTTTAGAAGTACTTACAACGGTCCCCATGCGACAGTGAGAAAAGATAGTAGCAGTCTCTTTGCAATAGACTCCACCAAACATTGGACTGATGAAAGTGATACTTTTGTTCTTCCCGAGCACTGTGAGCAGGTGCATACTAATGATTTAATTAGTCGAAGCTTTCATTTTTAAAGTCCTTTGATATATATATAATTGACGACATTTGGCACCCATCTTCAATATAGGTGGTTTTTCATCCGGATCGTTCTGATCCAAGATGGTGGTAAGTGATCCAAGTTGCACCACGAAGTAAGCAAATTTTTGAAGATCGAGATGTGGATATGGAGATGCCACTACCAATGCCGGATCCAATTGATGAATCTAGCGAAGAAGATGTAGATCACCATATGAGCCAAGAGGAAGATGCGCATAATGACATCGCATGGGAGGAGGATGGAGATCACGATATTGACGAAGAAGACAACAATCATCAAGATCAATCACCACACTTAAGCTTTATTGAAGAAGATGATCAAATACTTTTAGGTGAACGTACGATGCTAGAGTACGATGATGATATAGGAGATCAACTCGGTATAGAGTTGGAGATAGACTTACTTGGCGCCTTAGACTTGGCTCAAGATGAAACAGTTGATGTAAATGCTCTTATTTGATTTTTCTCATCTCAAACTTGGACATGAATATATGAGCTTCAAAGGCTTGATGTACATGCTCTCATTTTTTTATTCTCTATGAGCTCAAACATGTATGAAAATTTTAAAAAATTTGTCATTGGAAAAAACTAACTTTTAAGGCCTATTTTAAAAAAAAAACCTCTGTAAAAACGTTGCTATAATATTTTGTATCAGTGTCGCTATATAGCGTCTTTTACCAACAGTCGCTATATAGCGACGATTTACAAAACTCGCTTTTCATACCGACGATTAACGCTAAGCGGGCACTAAACGTCGGTACGTAAACATCGCAATAGGATCCGTGTGTAGTAGTGAGTGATGAAGATATCCTTCACATGAAAATGCTATTGAAGCAGAAGTTTGAGATGAAGGATTTGGGAGAGCTGCGTTACTTCTTAGGCATTGAGGTGATTAGATCCACAAGTGGGATATGGCTCTTGCAGAGGTAGTATGGATTGGACATGCTGTCCAAATATGGGATGATAGGCTTTCAATTCCTTTGGAGCAGAATGTGAAGTTGAGCGAAAATGCAGGTGAGCTTCTGGAAGACCCTACTATGACACATAGTAGGAAGTTTGATTTATATGACTATTACCAGGCCATATTTGAGCGATGCTATTAGGTTGGTAAGTCAGTTTATGTAGGCTCTAAGGAAACCACATTTGGATGCGGCTAGATGCATACTGAGGTATGTGAAGTCCACATTGCAGTATGGACTATTTTATGAGACTAGGGTTCATATACAGTTGCATGGATACACTGATGCTGATTGGGCTGGTAGTATTTCTGATAGACGATCTACCAATGGATATACGTTCTCTTTTGGGAGTGCTGTAGTCACTTGGAGCAGCAAGAAAAAGCCTACAATTGCCTTGTTAAGCACAGAGGCTGAGTACAGGGGTGCAGCAATGGCTACATGTGAGGTAGCTTGGTTGCATAAGCTACTTTATGATATGCATCAGTCTACAGATGGGCCAGTTGTCATTTATTGTGACAACATGAGCAGTATACACTTGGCAAATAACCCAGTCTATCATGCTAGAACAAAGCACATTGAGGTGCATTATGTTAGCATAGAGGATCAGGTAGCTAACATATTCACAAAGGCATTGGGCATAGAGAAGCTGTGCAAGTTCAAAGACCTGCTTGGTGTGCAGGAATTAGGATTGAGCTCGAGGGGGAGTGTTAAGATATTGAGCTCCACTCGTGATATGCCAAGGTGACCATTGTGCATTTATGTCACCGACACTACTACACACGGATCCTATTGCGACGTTTACGTACCGACGTTTAGCGCGCACGGGGCACTAATCGTCGGTATGAAAAGCGCGTCCCGTAAAGCATCGCTATATAGCGACGTTAAGCAAAAGTTGCTATATAGCGACGGTTATAAAAGTCGCTATATAGCAACTTTTAAAAGTCGCTATATAGCGACACTAAGATACTATGTTATAGCGACGTTTTTCAGAGATGTTTTTTACTCATATAGGCCTTAAAAGTTAGTTTTTTCCAATGACAAAATTTTTAATTTTTCATACATGTTTGATCTCATAGAGAATAAAAATACGAGAGCATGTACATGTTTGATCCTTTAAAAGAATAAAAGTATAAGAGCATGTACATCAAGTTCGAAGCTCATATATTCATGTCTACGTTTGAGACTTGGCTTCATCCTGAGCCAAGTCTAGTGTGCCAAACAAGTCTATCTCCAACTCTATATTGAGTTGATCTCCTATATCATCATCGTACGTTCACCATAGACTTGATTATCTTCTTCAATAAAGTCGGGTGATTCTTGATGATTGTCATCTTCTTCCTCAATATCGTGATCTCCATCTTCCTCCCATATGATGTCATTATGCACATCTTCGTCTTGGCTCATATTGTGATCTTCATCTTCTTCTCTAAATCCATCTAGATCAATTGGATCCGGCATTGGTAGTGGCATCTCCATATCCACATGATCTCTATCTTCATATCCACATTGGTAGTGTGAAGGTATATGCACACCACCCTCCTCATCCTGTCTCAAGATTTCGTGTCATGTACGCATGCAATATTAATCATGAACTCAAATAGCAATGAATTTTTGATGATCCATCACCATGTGCACCACCAACGGTGGGTTATGGTTTGGGCTCCTCCCCATACATCCTCAAGTGGCACATGACAATATGGCGTTGATGTCATACTTCTCGCTTGCAATGAGTGCAATGATAATACAATCTCTCCGTAAGCCACTCTGCACTCCCGAGCATTGGCGCATCATCTGACAAGCTTTCACTCGTCCCTTCCATCTGCACACCTCTAAAGTCATAACACAAAATGCAAGGAAATCCTTTAAGATCCAAAAATTAGCCACCCATGAGTTCCTTCCCTCTCTTCCTAGATCAAGTGCCTTGAATTGACACTTTTAAGGTATAAGTGTCGCTATATAGCGACACTTAGGGTTAAAGGTCGCTATATAGCCACTTTTAGGGTTAAAGGTCGCTATATAGCCACTTTTAGGGTTAAAGGTCGCTATATAGCCACTTTTAGGGTTAAACGTCGCTATATAGCGACTTTTAGGGTTTGAGTTTTTTAATGTCAAAGGTCGCTATATAGCGACGGAAAAGCGTCGCTATATAGCGACGCTTTTCTGTCGCTATAAAGCGTCGCTATATAGCGACGAAAAAGCGTCGCTATATAGCGACGCTGTGGATTTAAACCGAAACCCGTCGCGATGCGCGGCGCTTTCTTTTGCACTCTCTAATTTCTATTGTAAGCAAAGCAATCTCTCCTCCCACCTATTTCTGACGACCTCCCACTCTATTCTCCACTCCTCACCACTACTCACCCCTCTCCTAGCTCTTGTGCTCCCCCTCCACCCTTCTCCCTCTTTGGTTTCTTGAAAGGAAGTTTTTGAAGAGGTGAGTCTCTTTGAACAATGTAGGTAGGTTTTTTGTCAGATTTCGTTTTGTGAGTGCTTCTCCTTGTATTGCTAAAGCTCCTTACTAGTTTTCATGCTTGATTTCAAAGGATTGAAACAAAAAACGAGATTTTAAGAAAGAAAGAAGACTCTTCTCTTTTGTAGGGCCAGTCCACAAAACACTGAGCGGGACGTACTATTCCAAGTAAGTGCTTCCTCTTTTTTCCATTTGTTATTTTTTTAATTTGCATTGGCTTGCAGCTAGCGCCTTAAGTGCTAGCTGTAGTGATGGGCGTAGGAACCTTCTCTTCCCCTCTCTTCCCTCTTCTCTCCTCTTCTTTCCCTCCTCTCCTTCTCCTTCTCCTTCAATCTTTCAATCTCTTTCCCCCTCTTTTTTCCTCTTTCGTTTCCCTCTTCTTCTCCTCTTTCCCCCCCTCTTTTCCCTCTTTCATGCTCATGCTCTTATGCTCATGCATAAGCATAAGCATAAGCATGAGCATAAAAGAAGGAGACATATGTCTCTTTTTCTCTCTTTCCTTTCCCTCTTCTTCTCTCTTTCTTTCTCTCTTTCCCCTTTTCCAATCTCTCTTTTCTTTCCCTCTTCTTCTCTCTTCTCCTCTTTCCCCTCCTCTTTTCCCTCTTTCATGCTCATGCTCTTATGCTCATGCATAAGCTGAGAGCATGAGCATGAAAGAGGGAAAAGAGGAGGGGAAAGAGGAGAAGAGAGAAGCTTATGCATAAGACTCCTCTTATGCATGAGCATAAGAGAAGGAGACATATGCTCATGCTTATGCTTATGCATGAGCATAAGAGAAGGAGACATATGCTCATGCATAAGCATGAGCATATGTCTCTTTTTCCCTCTTTCCTTTCCCTCTTCTTCTCTCTTTCTTTCCCTCTTTCCCCTTTTCCAATCTCTCTTTCCTTTCCCTCTTCTTCTCTCTTCTCCTCTTTCCCCCCTCTTTCATGCTCATGCTCTTATGCTCATGCATAAGCATAAGCATAAGAAAAGGAGACATATGCTCATGCTTATGCTTATGCATGAGCATAAGAGAAGGAGACATATGCTCATGCATAAGCATGAGCATATGTCTCTTTTTCCCTCTTCCTCTCTTTTTCCCCCTCTTTTCCCTCTTTCATGCTCATTCTCTTATGCTCATGCATACGCATAAGCATGAGCATAATGCTTATGCTTATGCATAAGCATAAGAGAAGGAGACATATGCTCATGCTTATGCTTATGCATGAGCATAAGAGAAGGAGACATATGCTCATGCATGAGCATATGTCTCTTTTTCCCTCGTTACTTTCCCTCTTCTTCTCTCTTTCTTTCCCTCTTTCCCCCTTTCCAATCCCTCTTTCCGTTCCCTCTTCTTCTCTCTTCTCCTCTTTTCCACCCTCTTTTCCCTCTTTCATGCTCATGTTCTTATGCTCATACATAAGCATAAGCATAAGCATGAGCATATGTCTCATTCTCTTATGCTTATGCTTATGCTTATGCATAAGACTCCTCTTATGCATATGCATAAGCATAAGCATAAGAGAAGGAGACATATGCTCATGCTTATGCTTATGCATGAGCATAAGAGAAGTAGACATATGCTCATGCATAAGCATGAGCATATGTCTCTTTTTCCCTCTTTACTTTCCCTCTTCTTCTGTCTTTCTTTCCCTCTTTCCCCCTTTCCAATCTCTCTTTTCGTTCCCTCTTCTTCTCTTCTCTTATGCATAAGCATAAGAGAAGGAGACATATGCTCATGCTTATGCTTATGCATGAGCATAAGAGAAGGAGACATATGCTCATGCATAAGCATGAGAATATGTCTCTTTTTCCCTCTTTACTTTTTGTAATAACAAACTTTCTTTTGTAATTTAAAAAAAAAAGCATTAGTGGGGCAAAACAGGGCTTGCTATGGCCCTGTTAGGCCCCACTAATGCTTTTTTTTAACTTCTGTTAATCGTCGCTATATAGCGACGTTTACCAGTGTCGCTATATAGCGACGATTAGTAGTGTCGCTATATAGCGACGGTTCTTTTTCGACGCTTTTAGCGACTTTTATAACGACGTTTGCGCCCGTGAAAAAAAAAAATTTTAATGTAAAAAGCGTCGGTATTTTCGTCGGAAAGAGGCCTATGCCTTGTAGTGCGACTTGTTAGCTGCAGATGCAGTTGGTACACCGCCCATGAATAATAGCTGGATGATAGCTATCTTTATGTACTCTAGTTAGTGGCTCAGTTAGTATGCCACCTTAGTTAGCTGAGTTTGGTTTGACACCCACATATAGGGTTCACCTATTCTTTTGTACTTAGAGTTCTTTTGGCTTTCACAACTAAGAAGAGGAAAGCTATTTTCAGCCTCCACCTTAGTGTATATTCCCCCATTGTGTATGTGAGAAAGCTGCAAGTGAGACTGCTTCCTTCTCTCCCACTCTCTTCACAGTATATTGGTTGTTTGAAAAAGGAATGGGTCCCAAACCATGAAGCAGTTTCAAAGCTTTTCACAGAGACAGTCATAGTATCCTGGAAATCAAGGACAAAGAAAACAAGGAAGCACATGGGATATGACGTAGAAGAAAAAATAAGAATACCACTACCCACATGGGATATGAGTTTTTGAAGATGCTCGCTAAGGAGGAATAGAAGGAGATAGTGCAAATGAAGAATGCCCATGACAATACCATTCAAGCATCAATAAAGACTCCATATGACGATCTTCAGACGAGATTGAATGAGGATGGCATCCAAGCAACAAGTGACGATGAATCGGACATTAAAACAAACAAGTTGCCCATTTGCACTTAACACATTTGTCAAGGCAGAATTGAGTTATTAAAAAGGTTGCATGTCAAACTCCTTTGTACAAAGACTCATGGAGAGCAATATTTCTTGTAAACATATGACAATGTAAAATTGCAAACATAGCAATTACTATTTTTGGAGCATATTTAAAGAGTCTTCCATGTCTCTTGTCTATTTTAACCTTTAAATTTTTTGGGACTTCAAGAGTGTTATAGATTTTTTACATCAAATTTTAAGTGCATTCCTTTGGATTAGATTATATTAATAAGTCTCTATTTTGAAAGTGATTTTTTATGGATTTAAATTAATAACTCATGATTTTTTTTAAACGTGAATAGGATTGTAAAAAGAAGAAGTACAAAAGTAGGATTTAATCAAAGTTTTTGCATTAGTAGTGCACCATTATAGAGACAAATTGTGAAATTTATTATGTGGAAATGATAGTGCCAAAAAGTGAACTTTTGATTCTCGAATGAGATTTTCATAAAGTAAACTTTTCATTTGGGAAGGATTTTTTCGATTAGTCCAAGAGTAGACATATGAGTCCAAAATTAATGAAATAAGTGTTAAGATGAACCATAATGCATGATTTCTTATTTCATTCATTCAAAAGATATATCCCATACCAGAATGAATAGATACATGACTAAAAAAAGAGGTGAGGGAGTTGGGAACTAGTAAAGTCCACATCTCTCACATCTCATGTCTGAATGTGCTTTAAGAGTGACCCCGCTCAACCTTAGAGTCAGTGCATACACTTCAATGCATATTTCATAGTATATATTTATGGGTTATCATGTGCGTACGTGCGTGTGTGCATGCGTACATGTGTGTGTGTGTATATATATTTGTGATTTTAATCTATAATCCTTTTAATGAACAAAATATACCCCCTAGTGTAGGCATATTTGGTAGGAAAGCCATCCCATTAATGTAGTTATTGTTTACACCTCTAATGGTGAACCCCCCTTAAGGGGTTTCCTCAAGGAATTAAGGCTTTGAGGAATCACTTACCCTATTGAGTTATGAAGGAATCTTTTACTTCCTTCTTAAGAAATACTTGAAGATATCTTATTTAAGACAACAACCTCAAAACAAGCAAGGATTCACAACTATCTTGTTGTAGCAAAAGATGAGGAAATGCAAGGGAGGTTACTTTATATTCAATCTTAAAATTCACATCCAAAGCTTTAATTAATAAACCCAAATGATTTGGTAATGGCAATGATAATGGTGATGATGATAGGTGTAATGCCATAGACACCATGGATCACATGGAGACTCCTCCATGCTGGAGTGTCCTAATATCATATTTGTATCATAGTTCTGTCTTGCATATGCCAGGCATTGCGAGAAGTCAATGGTGCATGTGGAGTTGGACTTTGTCGATAATGCTACACAACCATCATGCTTGGGGCCACGAATTCATGAATGACAAGATGATTATGCACCTTTGTCAATTATGGGTTTTTGTAAGCTAGTAAACAACCCACAAACAATGGCATGGGGGAGCTCAGCCATCATTAGAGATGAAGATTAATCTAGCGATGATGGTTTTTGTTATTCTAGTGTTTCGAGTGAGGGTGGCTCTTGGAGCTATGGCTAGGCCTATTGGTAGCTCAGGCGACATGCACAGTTTCCAATGAGTTAGTGATATGTGATAAACTGATTGCTAGAAGCTAAAAGATTGAAAGTTTTGACGGAAGCTCATAGTTGGCACAAGCAGGGGGAAGAAAGAGCACTTCTTGCAACAGACATGTAATATGAGCACCATGTGATGGTAGTGACAATGGAAGTGCTCATAGTTTCTGTTAATGTTACATCCTAGAGAATGGATAGCATGACGGGCAAGCCAAAGCTCCCAAAGCAAAGCTCTCAATAGCTTCTCTGTTAGACTAGGAGCGGGAGGGGGGAGATGCTATGCTAGCTATGGAGGATGGGTCTTCCTTATCCATTATCAGATTAGGGTTAAGATTAGGTTAGGTTAGAGTTAGGTTAGGATTGTGTTAGATTGCATTAGCCATGTTAGGTTGGGAAGGTCAATAAAGTATACAAAATTGGTGTTACCTTAAGGAATGTAACAACAATGTGATTTAATATAAATTAATTTAAAAATTGAAATTATAGATTGATTTAATTTTTTAACATGTGATTAAATTATAGATATTAAAAAAAAGATTGTAAAAAATATAAGATAAACTGCCTCCTACTTCAGATAGGCTTAAGGCTTAGTCAATGCAAAAAATAAAAATAAAATTGCTAGCTTTGGAAGGATGCTCATGGAAGTTTAGATCCAAGCTGTTGCATATTTTACAAGAAAGAAGAGCATGTCCTCTCAAATGAAGTGGATCAAATAAGGCTTAGTCAATGCAAAAAATAAAAATAAAATTGCTAGCTTTGGAAGGATGCTCATGGAAGTTTAGATCCAAGTTGTAGATTTTACAAGAAAGAAAAGCATGTCCTCTCAAATGAAGTGGATCAAAAGCCAACTGCTTTATAATACACATAGTGAAGTTGACGTAGGATCACTTGGAGCTTTTTATAATATGCATAGTAAAGTTGACTTAGGCTCAGTTCCAAACTCCTAGGCGTGCTAATTTGTTGTCTCAATTTCCTAAATGAAGTAAAAAGTTGGTTGTTTATAAGGGTGCATTTAAACCACCCACTCGCCCTTGGAGGAGGAATTAGAATTGGAAAAAAGTTTGCAAGGTGTAGTGGTTCAAGGCCACCCGACAATCATCTGGCTACTAATTTATGTCACCAGTGTGCGATTGGTGTAGCGGTTGGAGGAGATGGGAATGGGCCAATCATGTAGCAGTTGTAGGAGTTAGCCATGGAGTGGGTGGCCTTCATGGGTCGGTCACAAATCTTTTGAGTTGGTGTTCGGGCCCGTCCTTCCTATTTGGCCAAGTAGGACCGCAACCCTTCACCTAATACGCATAGTGAAGTTGAAGCAAAATCACTTGGAGCTTTTTATAATAAGCATAGTACATTTGACTTGGAGCTTTTTATAATAACCATAGTGAAGTTGACTTAAGGCTCATAATACGCATGAGCTTAGTGAAGTTGACTTAGGCTCATAATACGCATAGTGAAGATCACTTGGAGCTTTGTGAAGTTGACTTAGGCTAATTTGTCGTGTATAATCCGTTTCTGTCCGTCCACAAAACATTGTCGTGAAGTTCATGCCTCCCTTGAATAATTAGTCATTGGGTATAAAAGGACACAGGCTCACGATTTCGTTCGAGGTTTTGCTTGATTTTAGTAGTATTCGTGAGTTCTCCACAGTCCAGAACGTGGTGGTGGTAGTCGTTGTGCATCGGAACCTCGGCAACAATCTGGTGAATCATGACAACTCGCAGCATCTCCTTCCTTCTCGTCCTCGCCTGCTGCCTAGATTGCTTCGTTTACGGGGTGGTAAACGAATCGTGTCCATTCCACTCATCATCTCTGATGCAATTCATTGCTAATTGCATTGTTTCTACCCTTGGACTGTCTCAACGACTTGCCTGTAGGCTGTAACTCACACCTTTGTTTCTTTGCTCTTATAACAGCTATCGTCATGCAGCTTCAGTGCGTTCTGTACGAACAGCAATTTTGGGGGTGCATCAGGCACAATACTCCAGTCGAGCTGCACCGATGTAAACGGCAACGCGCAAACCACCACGATTGACGTGAACCAACGAATTGGAAACAATAACGGCAATTTGCAATACTATCCCGTGGGTGGAGGTGGAAGTTTCATTGACACTTGCGACGCACCCACCTTAGACTATGACAATCACCACATTATGTATTCTTATTGCCTTATTTCTGGTGTTGATGCACCAAATTTCAGCTCTCTTGATTTGGATAACTGTATCACTAACGCAAACGGGCAACTCCAATGGTGCATAGCTTGAATGGTCAGAACATTGCAGGTTGTGTTAAGTGATATTAATGTAATCCAAATCTAGGACCTAAGTGAAAAACTTGCGCTTAGCGCGCGTATGATATCAATTGTAACTGACATGTTCGTTCTACTGAATAAACTGCAATCAACAGAGTCTTTTTCGTTCCAATCTCGCTCGTCTCCTCTCGCAAGATCTCCTCTCCTTTGCTTATGCGCGCATTCCTTTTCTCTACTCAGTTCCATTTTATTTTGTTCATCTCTTCACGTCACCTTCCACTCTTCACATGGTACCATCCGCGCCTGGTGTTCAATCCTCACCCTGAAACCTGTCTTCCGCTCACCCCTCTTCCCAGCTTTCCTCTCACCCCTCTTCCCACAATGGCCTCGTCAAGCACTGTGATCAAGCGCTACCTTATACTTGACAAATAAATCTTTTGTAACCCTTAGTTGCTTGAAAGAAAGATTGGCACTTACCACTACCATTGCCGGGATATATTTTGTTTTGACATTTAGTTCTTGTGTTAGCTCTGATACTAACTGCTTGGTATAGAATCTTGTAAAAGTCATCGGCATTTCAGCTAGCTCTCGTTCCCCTCTAATATCTTGAAAGATATTTTTTTGCTTAGCAATGTACTTAGCTCTCAACTTTTGTTTGATATCTGCAGCCACTTGAAAAATATCATAAATCTCACCCTAATTCCATCAACCATGATTTAACATCTTGAGGAAATGGATGTGTGACCTCCAAATCCTTTGGCCAATAGCTACTCAAAACCTTTCGAGGATTTGTAGGGATGCATACATCTTGACTATCTATTTTAATGATCATATGTTCTGAGCCCTAATCATGGAGTGCTTTCGCACTTTTATACCAAGGTCATCCCAATAGTATTGGATAGGCATGCTGCTCGATAGCAATCACAATAAAACTAACTGTTTAATAGATTCCACCTATAGAGATGACAACATCCTGTAACATATATTTTGGGTCAACTGGTCATTGATCTGCCATATGTACTCGAAAAGGTGATGGTTTGTAGGACTTAAACTTCATCCTCTTAGCAATTTCTTCAAAATGATGTTCACCTTTATTTCTTAACTTGAATGGTGATCACTAGCAATTCCTCATCAACAACTGCAGTGTCAACAAGTATAGTGGCTAAAAAATCTACCTCTTTTAATTGCTCGGATGACTCTTTAATCTGTTGGGCAAAGAAATCCTGACAATATGGGGCTATCTGCATTAACTCAGTAAATGTCAGACTAACTTACACATGCTCGGGCTAGCTCCATGCTAGGTTCTATTGGAAGGATCGATTCTGATGCATTTTCTTTAGATTTTTAGGATTTCCCTTGCATAATAATAAAGTGCTAAATCTGTTCAAGCATTTCCACTACTAGAGCTTTCCCCCTTTAATTCCCTTGCAATTTTAGTAGCCAACGCTTTTTTGCCTTCCAATTAATATCTTTATGTGGAGAATCTTTGTCTATGGTGTGGTTGTAACTAATCTTTCTTGAACACTGAGTAAGCTTCCTAACCTAGTAAGCTTAGGTCAGAGGGAGAGAACTCAGCACGCTGCTCTCTTGTTCACTCTCCCTATTACAACTGAATCTTTTCTAACAATGAAAAACTGCCTTCAAGAGCATTAGCACTAGATGAGTCATGCCACTACTTGCAATTGGTGGATCTGTCACAATCTCCTCCACCTTAACTATAAAATGATGCTTGGTCTAGAATGTTCCACCACTTTCGAGTAAGTCAACACTCGATGATTGTACTTTGACCCTTGCCCATGTTAGCCTGACTCGAGGGCACTACCCATGTTAGCCTGGACTGAGGTCTAACATTGGTCATGTTTACAACAAGATGCATTTTCTACGTGAGAATTTAAAAAATGTATAGGAGGTACAACCCCGTTCCGTCAACTGCTCCTACTCACACTAAGTAGCATGCCATTAAATATTCCATATTCTATGGATGTTTACAAATCTACATGTCTAGAATTGTGAACCACTTGTCTGTTAACTCTTCCATATGATTTTTTACAACCATGATGGCAAGTAGATTTCTTTACCTTCTCATCAATCATCACATCACTAGAAGCAAACATTTTATGAGCTGCAAGGTTGTACACCTTATAAGTTTTATGTTCCTCTACATATCCAACCACTGCTATACAATACCAAAATCCATAAGGGCAAGCTCAAATTTCTAGGTCAAGGACCCTATAGAGTCAAAAAAATGAATCCCATCAGAGCTGTGCTACTAGAAACACTAGATGGAGTCCAATTCACAACAACAATAAACAGGAGCCGGCTGAAGCGGTACTACATCAACATGCAAGCCATCCCTGACAATAATGAATATTTAGGGGTCCCAAGTCTTCCATAGTTAGGACTAGATTGTTTCATGAGCACTCATTAGCATATGTACGCCTTCACACATATAGGTAGTTTCAATCGATTTCAACCTAGGGCTCAGAGGGGATGACTATGTGAGATGAGCTTAAATAGAAATACTTTGGCTATCAACAATAGGTACCATTGAAGTGCATCACTTGAGAAAAACAGAGTAAGTCAAAACATTGAGCAACTACGTTCGATCGAGCCCAGAGTTCGAGCGATGCTTGTGAGGATTTGTCTAAACCTATAGTAGCAATAATTTTTTACTAAAAATAGTTGAATCTACATAACACTATCAGATATTTTTTTCACTTATTTTTACAAAGATAAAACTTACTATTGGGATAACTCATGAATCCATGCAAGTCAACAATCATTCAATGAATACAAAGGGAAAATTCTTGGCAACATACGAAGAGAAAACCTATAATTTGATAAAATAATAAATCCATGCAAGTTAGCAATCATTCAATGGATACAAAAGGGGAAATGTTGCAATGTCTACACCTCGAGGCGATCACTCAAAATTATGTAAGGTAGTACCTAAGTTGAAGGGATTTCTTTATTTTGTGGAGTTACTTACAAACAACAATAGTCCCACCCATGATATAGAAGCTCCTCCTAGCAAAACCCATCACAAATAGCTATTTGTAGCTCATTGATTTTTAAGCTACCCATATGATTTAATCCATTTTGTAGATGAAATGATCATATGAATAAAATGTTTAAACTATGGAACTAATAAATTATTGATCACCTTATGACCATGATGTTAACTACATATAGATCACCTTCATATGTACATGACCATGTATACAGCTCTGGGATGGAGAGAGGAAACCAAGTACCCAAACTCTATATGAGAAAAATCCATGAACATAAGAAAATATAGAATTTGATAAGGTCTAGCTCTAATGAAACAAAGATAAGTACAAATTTTCTAAAGCTTTAGAATTTTGGCACTTTAGCATGATAAATGGATTCATTCATTTCTTTCCAACATGACCATATTTGGAGTCTGATTGACCAAGTTATAGTCTAAATAAAATTGGAAGGAGGAGCCTCCATTATTTTTTTCAATGAAAATGGAAAAAATTGCACAAGAAAAACACATACTTTGAGCCCTTTCTTCCACCCCTCCTTCTTCCTTGACCTTTGCAAAAACATAGCCAAAGATTTTTAAAAATTGTTGTTTGTACGTAAGACAATTGATTACTCACAATATCATGGGTAGGATAACAACTGCAAAAGTAAGCAATGCATGATACTTTTTGAACATACATCATCACACTAGAATGTCAAAATTTATGAAAGTATTCGCTCGAACCATCGCCTTGCTCGAATGCGGTTGCTCGAATTCTAGGAATCCTTAGAAATACATAACCTCACTATATGTATGTACAGATCGTTAATAAAGCTTTATAGTATCACCATAATTTTAAAGATGATTAAGATATAAGCTTGTAAGTCTAAATTAGTGATAGTCTTATTTATTCTCATGAGATGAGCTTGCATAGAAATGCTTTGGCTACCAACAAGTTGTATATAGTTGAAGTTCTTCATTCAATAAAAACTTCAACATCGAACATGATCATAACATGTTATTGAAAGTCTACCTTGGTAAAAGTGTTCTATATATTTTCATCAGAAGAACTTGCATAGAAGACATTTGATTGTTTTTGTCCCAATATATAGATAGAGTTCTAACATGCTCCTATTACGAGCGGCCTTGCTCTAAATCTCGTGTAAGAAACTGGAGAAATTCCATCATATTCACATTTTTATGCATGAAGTTTTACTAAATGGTGCAAAAGGTCATGATAATAATCTAAATGATGCCTTGCCATTCGTTTTGACATGTAACATGACCCCATTTGGATTTATAAATCAAAAGATACAGGGCGTCAAGATTCTCATCTTTTGGGCCAAAAGAGGGAGCTGCTTGTTTTGGCCTAAAAGATGAGAATCTTGACGTCCTGTATCATTTGATTTACAAATCCAAATGGGGTCATGTTGCATATCAAAACGAATGGCAAGGCATGATTTCGATGATTATCATGACGTTTTGCACCATTTAGTAAAACTTCATGCATGAAAAGTGTGAATTTAATAAACAATTAGCCGATTTCTTGCATCAGATCTAGAGGAAAGTTTACCTAATGGGGACCATGTCAATATGTTGTCTATTTTGGCTTCTACAATTGATTTCTATAAGCAAAGATTGATTTGTTTTGGAATGTAATTCATTTTAAAGAAAGGGATGTACTTACTCATTAGGTTTTGTTGGATTGGTGGGGTGTAAGAGTGATTCATTAGGGAGAGTTCTTTTGGAAAAAGAAAAACATGGGTTTTGTTCCAAGAGCGAATAGAGTTTCAAAAACCAAGCATTTGCACATGCATGTAATGTAGACTATTCCATTCAAGAAGTCCTATGAAACTTTTGACTTGTGTGGAAGATGTCATTGGTGATCTCACTTATGTTGGTGGAGAGAGAGAACTTGATTATGGAGGATTACAAAAAAATGAATGAGTAAAATTGAGTGAAGATAGGGTGCATCTTTACTAATGATGCCTTGGCAATGACATAGGTCCAACTCTCTCATGGACTTTTGAAGAACTTAGACAGTTGCTAAAATAAGGATTTGTCAATCTATTATTGTTTTTTTTAATTGTTTCTTTTGCTCGCTCATTTTTTCTTTCTCGCTTTTTTTGGTTCGCTCACTTTTCCTTGCTCGTTTTTTGGTAATCCTCTTTATTTGGTGAACCAGCCCCCTACTAATGCTTTACATGATACAACACTAGAGGAAACATGAAGTGGACCTAATCTAAATTTATAGCATCTCAGAGTATTTGGATCAATTGTCTATGCTCATGTGTCAAAGGAAAATAATGAGTACATACGTACAATGAGATTATGTGTTGGTAGCCCAACCATTTCTACTTTGATCGCTTTTTCCTCGCTTTTTCTCGCTCGCTTATTTGGTCCTACTCGCTCGACATCGCTCGCTTGATCGACTACCTCCCAAATAAAATGGTATGCAAATTGCTTCTAGTATCCAAAACTTATTTTGTTGTTGTGTTTTAGCAATAAAAACTCTTTATGTACTTGCCATTGCTTGCAAAACCAAGTAGATTATTTAGAAACATATTTAGAAGTGGTGGAAGAGGAGTAGACATAGCAGTGGTATTCACAAGAATAGTAGTAATGTGGCAAACACATTGTTTGCCACTTGGGCAGATGCTGCAATTGAGCTGCAATTAGAGGCAATAGAAGAGAAATTGATAGAAAAAGGAGGTGTAGTCAATGTGGCAGTAATGAAGGCAGAAGCTAAATCTCCCTGGTGATATAATTGGCCTCCAATTAGACTATACTTCCAAGCTTTGAATGCCACAACTACTTTTTCTTGTCTCGAGGCATATGCTCAAGAAAGGTACCTTGAGAAATATATTGTATCAAGTCACCATACTTTGTACTAGAGCATCCCACTATAAACAATTGTGCATCTAGAAGCTTCGTAGCAACTCCTTGATTCAGATCCGAGGACCCGAGGCAATCGAGGCAAATAACCATCTCACTTAGTCTATGCCAACATCAGACTTCCTTGGCTTGTGAATAATCTTGCACAAAGACACAAGAGAGACAAAAAGCAATAAAAAATCCTCTTTGTATTACAAACAGGTGCTTTGTTCCAAACTAGTTTCGCTTGATATTCTCAAGCTCATCAATGGAACACCCAAAATGTGAGAATACAAATGAGAGAAGCTCCCCCTTTATAGTGGGGGGAGGCCACGTTTTGTCCTCTTTGCTTATGGGACTACTCTTGAGGCATCGTCATGTGTTAATAGCCCACAAAATCAAAAAGTTGATTTTCGAGGACCGGTTACATTAGCCAAAAATTAACCCTAAAATGGTAAAAAAGGTCCGAAAAGAGTGCAAAAAGTCCCAAAATGACAACCCAAGCATGAGAGGTCTCATATGCCATAAAGGAGGATGCTCCAGGGGGTGTCTTACGAGGTGGGACCCACACGTCCTATGGGTAGCTAGAAACAATATGTAGTTCAATGGGGTCATCATTAACTAACATGATGCATTTTTTAATTGGTTTAGAAGAAAAACGCATCTTTTAGTATATCTTCAAATTTGATCTGAAATCTACTAAGTGAGACAGAAGTAGCTAGACTAGGATACCTTTAATTTTAATGATGATCATGATCAATTGCAAAAAAATTTGAGGAGCATGATAAACTGCTTGTCATGTGCAACACCATTCAGAAAGAGTTGCAAATCAATGGTCCCTTAGAATGCTTTCAAGTCAAGGAAGCGGAGCCCTAAAGCTACAATACTTGTTTTTAATTATACCATGAGGAGAGGATGATCTTTTTTGTATGGATCAAAATGTGACATTTTTTCTGATATAAATACATACAAATTTTTATGCACAAAAAAAAAAACTTTTTTGGCTTTACAAGAAGCTCTTACAAAATCTCCTGTGTTACACCTATCTAATTTTTCTAGACCATTCTTCATACTTGTAATTAATGCTAGTGGTTATGGGATTGGAGCAATCCTAATGCAAGATGGAAATCCCATTGCTTTATAAAGCTAAAAGTTAAAACTAGTAGACGGATTATAGCACATATGACAAAGAATTGACCACTGTCGTTGATGCATTAAGGATCTGGAAGCATTATTTGATGGCAGCTTAATTCCTTATTAAAATGGATCAAGAAAGGATTACACTAGTTGAACTATCCATTATTATTAGATAGGCACATCAAATGGGCATCATTTGTCTAAAGCTTTCAGCCCATGATTTGGTATGAGCCTCATAAAGAAAATGTAGCTACTGATGCTCTAAGAAGGAAAGCGAGTATTCATCACATTATTGCTTTAGAAATTCAGCCTTGCGAAAACATGAGAAACGTCTGTCAATAGGATCCTTTTGATATCGAATCAATTAGGGAATAAAATTTAGAATCGTATGTCATGATATTCATACAATGATGAGTACCTCTTTAATGAAAAGAAACTATGCATCACGATCCCTTTAGACAAATTGTGATGGAAGAAATGCATCAACCACCATATATGAGACATAGTGGATTGATTGCTACATTATAAGTGATAGCAAGAGAAGTTTATTGGCCTGCTATCAAGAAAGATGTGGCAAGCTTTGTTGCAAAATGCATCAGTGTTAAAAGGTTAAAAGTTATAAAGGGACGACTCCTAGATTGTTAAAATTTAGAAAGTGAAGACACTTGGATTGTTAATGACATTGCCTATTCAGGAACGCATTCTCGAGATCAAATATCCATGAATTTAATAATAGATATCTATCATGAGTCAAAATGCTATGATATGGACTATAGTAGACCACTTTAGCAAGCAAGCATACTTTATCTCATGCAAAAAGACTCTATCCACTTAGCAAGCTGCACATGTGTTTATCAAGAAGATCTTTGTGCATCATGGCTTGCCAAAAATAGTAGTGTGATCAAGATTCTAATATTGTAGTAACTTTTGGACTACATCATTTGAGAATCTAGGTACTAAGTCAGACTTTTCTTCATGTTTTCATCTAGAATCAAATGGACAAACTGAAGTAACAATTGGTACTATTTTGGAAATGTTAAGTTAACACAAAACTTGGGATAAGTAAATTCATCTTTTACAGTTTTCCTCCAATAGTACACCTCATTTAGTAACTGAAAGAGCACCCTTTGAAATAATCTATGGAAATTTTCTACCTATACCTAGCACTTGATTGACCTATAGTGTTGAAGTAGTTGAATTTACCCACAATCATGAGAATATTCTCAAAGGATTGAGGAAAGACGACTAGAGAGTACTTAAAAATGCCTAGTCATCAAGATGCCTCCAAAATTAGCTTGTTGAAACCATTCAAGGGATTTCTACCTACCCATCCTGCTTAATGAAGAGGCTCCATTTGTTGACAAAGAAGAGATACTTGAGCCTGATTGCATTGGTGATCATCAACAAATCACAACCCAAAAAGGAAATGTTTTATGTCAATTATTTACTCGAGTTTAAGAACCATCTAGGAGATGATGCTCAATGGATGCTTGAATGATTCTTTTGAGCTTTTCCAAACCTCATCAATTCCTATAATCAAACACACAACTGAAGTTAGTTGCAATTCAAGCAAGAGGTATGTTAGAAAAATCATATTTTCTACATTACATGCTAGGGATGCTATTTTATTCTATAGTCTACTTGCATGTGGCAAAGTAGACCATAGAACCACACTAGTGGCGACAGGGATCCTAGTGGATGCTATGTGTAGTTCAGTTTTGAGAAGCCTGACTAGACCTATGTTTTTGCCATGGTATTTCCATTTTAATATCGATGTTGCTAGTGCTATTGGTGTTGTGCTTGCTTATTGTACTTTGAGTGCAATTATATTGGGATTGATTGATTTGGTGATTCATTCAATTGATTGTTAAAAACTAATGTGATTGTGGCTTGAATACATGTGATGGAATTAATGATGAGGATTGAAGTTAGTATGAGGGTACTGATTGAGGTGTTTCACGAACATGTTACATGGCCATAGGCCACTTTTTGTATTTCTTTAATATTGTATACTTTAAGCAATTCTTTTCTAAGAGGGCATAATTTTTTTTGGATTAAATATTTTGGAGGAGAAGAGGGCTCCTTATGCTTTAATAGAATATCTCAAATACTATGCATGGGGAACATTGTACCCACTTGGTTGTCGCTATCACCGTCTACATTGGTTTCTTTCTTCAATTCTTTAAGTGGTGCTTTGTGTACATGTGAGAATCCCTAATTTTGGTTACACAGAGACCAATGCGGCCATTAGCATCGACGTGAGTGAATCTATGTTCCCTTGTATGTAAAATTATCTTACACAGAAGAGTTTAGCTAGGTGAGCAAATCAAAGAATTTAGAGCAAATCAAAGGAATTCAAATGGCCATCATTATAGAAGAGAAGAAACAGAATTGAACAGATTTAGCCCAAAGTCTTGTTGGGATTAGGAGGCGTATGTCATTGCATACAACTCAAGTCAGCAATGTTGGCCTAGCTCCTAGCTTCAACGACAAAAGAGTGCAGAGCACCAATGATAGAGCAAAGGAAGAAGAATCGACAACTACGAACAAAGCAAAGAGGCACCATTAAACAAAGAAAAGAATTGACAACTATATTTAAAAATTTTGGTACCCAGCAAACTTACGTGTGTTTAACACAATAACCGTTAGGATGCTCCATTAAGAACAAAAGGCAACTTTTAGACAAAGGCTGAACGGAGTAGGCAAAAACAAGATTAAAAGCACAAATAGACTTACCAAGTGTTGCACCTCACAAGCATTGCCTGCCCTCCATTGCCGATCATCATGGTTTGTAGATTTGTTGATTGTGATTTTTTTAAAGACAAATCTATGCTGAAGTCACCACTACAACACTACTGTCAACAAGATGGCACAATCACTAAGTCCCCATTTAGAGAAAATGTGAAATAGCTCGAATAAATATTACAATAAATTTTCCAATAGCTTGTAAAATTAAAATGGGCAATGTAAATTGGAAGGAAAGGGAAAGAGAAAAAACCAAGTGAATGTGAATGGATATGGGAAAAGGTAGACGAGTGGAAAGAGAACCCATTGAACTAACTTTTAAACAATGGGCCTAATTAGCACTCAATAACCAACTACATCCCTTGCGACCCTTGAAGGGCCAACAAGCCAAAGCTTCAAAACCCTTTTGCATTCCTCACGTTTTCTCCCAAGGTTTGGCCTTCCCATAGGGCCACAAATTCAAGGCTCTTTCTTGTTGTTAGATTTTGTATTACCTTAAGCGATTTTGTTAGCATATGTCTATTTTACCATGGATGAATATTCCTATATCCACGCTCCCACTATTTCGTTTCGTTAACATTTGACCACATCCTGAACGTGGAGCACTTATAAAGAAAATCCATGTTTTACAAAAAAAATGATGCTAACCATATTGACATAATCTTTAATCCCACTTGCACTTATACGAAGCCCTACTTGAAATTTTAATCGCATGTCATTCACCATCTCCATCTATTAAAGGTGATAGACCCCTTGTAGAGCTCAAAAAAATACTGTAAAAGATATGGTATCCCATGCAAGATTGAAACGCATACAAGTTCATTATCGTTTCCTTCAAGAGTACATGGGAAGGAAAGGAATTGCTTTGGTGCAAAATACAATTGGAGAAACTCTAAGCACTGACAATATTTGATAGTCTTACATCATAGCTCGGCATATGTACTACCACCAACGATATACGAGCAGAGGACAAACAAGCTAGTTGTTTTTCTCTCGTTTTTTAGATTGCAAACTTACTTGTAAGTTGCATTCTTATGAACATTACTAGTTTCTATGCACTAACGGTGTTAGAAGGCATACTTGGGTTAGTCCCATTAATTATGGGAAAGCTGCTCATTACCCATTAGTTAATGTTTTCATTGTTTACGCTTCAAAGACTCTAACTCTCCTCGCTGCATTACATTGTGAACAAAATTGCAAAACATGTTTGTTCTTTAGAGAGAACCAAATTTGTCAATTGCTATTGAAGATTAAAATCTCCTCCACGAATTGCACAAATCCAATTTTGGGGTGGCATTAATAAATACTTTGTAGCAAATTATAGTTTGCTTTCATAAATCTTGCCTTCAATCATTTCAGAATAATACATCAAGTTGAGGGTGAGTATAGGCAGCTATTATTGAGTAGTTAAGAAATTGAGATCCATTCCCTGTTTAATATAGAGCTAGATAACTTCTTGCATTTTCACAACCATACTCATGAAGGGATGTACCCTAGATGTATAAAGCTATTAGGGATCCGACTAGTCCTTTTTCTTGGATAGTAAAAATCCATTTTTGGGGAATATATCAAGAGTTGCCACACTCCTATCATATCCTCCGTTTACTTCTACTTACAAATTGCACACCCTGCTAACTTTTACCATAGACAAAATTCTAATTACGCTAGAATGTTGTTAGGTTTACGATAATGATTGGAGTAATAAAGAGCCCATTGAGTTGTGCATTGTAAGATCCATTAACATTGTGGAAGTTTATTAACGATTTCCACAAACAAGATACTTTCAAATTGTTAATATCTACATTTGGCATCTTGCATGTTTGAACATTACAAGCCTCTTGTTGAGGCTGCCAAACAGGAGCAAAAACTATCACAAGATACAATGAAATTGATTCACAAAGAGTTACCAGTCCAACGGCATTTGAAGTCATCTCTTAATATTTGGTGTCTGTAATCATGCTAGAGACATACTAGATGCATTCTAAAAAGACAATATTATTTTTTGCATTCATTTTATCTTGAAGCACTTGCTAAAATTGTGTGCTCAATAATAGATCTTTAAAACATGCAACACATGATATGATACCAAATGATTGTATGGCCAAGGATGAGATCAACACTGATCGTTTGCACATGGTAATTAAGGAGACAGACTGCAAAAAACATTTTATCTTGAAGCACTTGCTGAAATTGTGTGCTCAATAATAGATCTCCAACACATGCAACACATGATATGATACCAAGTAATTGTATGGCCAAGAATGAGGTCAACACTAACTAAAGAGACGGACTGCAAAAAACAGAAAGATACAACTTCATTGATATCCCATATAATGAAAACGTTTGACTAAAAGGAAGCTATTGTGAGAATGATGTCTCTTACACTCAATAAAGTCTCACACACATGCAACGATGACAAGACCAATACTGTCCGAAACTGTCACTTTTATTGTGGAACAAAGTTTACAGCTCATGGATCATCATCAAAGAGATCTGGTGTGAAAACCATATGTGGGAAATGATTGTATCCTTTTGTGAGCAGTACATGTGGTTCTGTTTTGTAACTTCTAGTCCCAAATCCCAAATCCTCAACTTCACCACTGAGAGAGAAACACTATCACGGATATTGTATAAATAACGAAATTTAAGCCGGGCGTGGAGCTCATGATAATCAATACCCCGATCTCATAATTAAAACATTACAACTGGCCACGTTCTTGACTAAATTCTGCCACCCAAGGCCTACAAATATCACACTGTCAACTACCATGTTGGGACCAAACAGCTGTGAGTATGTGGCTTCTTCAATGCATGATGCGAACAAAAGCTGTTGACCTGTTTTTCCTGTACCTATAGTACATAATTGTTATCCCAACAAGTAGGATAAATGCTACAGAAAACAGGACTAACCCTGCGACAATACCTCCGTCTCGCTTGTTGGATGTAGAGTCTGAACTTATCTGCATATAACAAAAGATGGTAATGAGTAGCCAAATACTTTCAGTTCTTAGATCTTTACAGTTCTCTCTCTCTCTCTCTCTCTCTCTCTCTAGCCCGCCTAGGGCAATGACTCACACGTGGGCAGGGGGCTCTAGCCCGCCTAGAGCAAAAGTGCTTTCAAGCACTTCCAGGACCCCCATATGAAAGAATGGCTCTTTAATACACTAGTGAGGCCGACAGCTATGTACGTGGCACGTTTTGGGGAGGTGACCTCTTGGCGAAAGATTGGAAGAGGTTCGAGCGACTACAAGTGATCGTGGGCTCCCGGAGGATCTGGAGTAAGTCCTCAGTCCCTCACCAGATTATACAGGCAGAGTTCACCATGACACCTCTCCAGATTGATGCTATCTTTTAGACAGTGACATACATCTACAGGGTTTGGTCTTTGCCTAGCGGGAGATTGCCGAGACTAGCACTGGAGTCATCACGGCGACTAGCAAATAGTGGGGTCAGCACAACTTGGTATGCATGTATCTCCAGATGGTTTGATAGCTAGGATATACAAATGGATCGACTTCTGCCCTTCCAGTACAGCTTGGATGCCCCATCTCATTTGATCCCATGACACAAGACCAACCGCATCATAAGGTTGGTCTCTTGGAGCCTCATACAACACGAACTTTGGGGGGGGGGGGGGGGGGGGGCCAAGAGTTTCCCACCAAGATCCAGTTCTATTGGGGCCATTTTCTCGAGGTCTTAGAGGATGGAATGATTATTAGACCCCCTTGGAGGATAGATGCATCTCACAGTTGCTTAGGATTGCTATCGACTAGATGAGAGTCTCATCCCACCAGTTGGGTATAGAGACGAGTAGAGCTGCCGGGATACCACGAGAGTAGCGGATATGCAGACTATGTACCTTGGGGGACGTGGAGACAGAGGAGCACTCTTTATGCATATGCCTAGCATACTATGAGATTCGAGGTCGATACCACTTCTTGTACTAGGAGGGACTTGGGTTTGGACCACTTTCTCGCCCCATTTCCAAGACCAGGTTTGTGTCGGTCTCTACTTGAAGGAGATGCAAAGGCATAGAGAGACCCTAAGACAGATCAGGCAGCCTGTGATCCCACCCAAGCTAGAGATAGATGCAGCCCAAAGACAGGTGACAAATTCCTATGCCTTGCAGTCAGCTCCAGGACACAGCAGGGTTGAGACAGAGGAGATAGATGAGATGAGGGTAGAGTGGGCTCATGAGAGGGGACAACACTCAGGAGCAGAGCAGAGAGTGGCTAGACCACGCACTATGGCGGTCCTGCCTATCACATCCTTCCTCAGAGGGGAGCACCAGAGCCGAGGAGTCACTCTTGACATGGCATGCTGGATACAGAGATCTCGGAAACCACGCCCCCCCATGCCACGACGCGAGACGACCCGTCACACGCAACTCCGAGATATCCTCTCGGTACATAGGAGAGCCACCATGGGACCTGGATATGCTTTTTGAGTATCTGTATCCCCCCCATTTACATTGTTTTCCCAAGCCCATAGTTTCTCTAGGACATGCAGGGGTCTTAGCGAACCCCTTGCTTCAGCCCATAGCGGCTTGTATGTGCCATTTCAGATTGTACTTGTCTCATAGGCCTGCGAGGCCTTCCAAAGACGTTAATACATCTTTCTTTCTTTCTTTCTCAGACAACAGGAGGTGATAGTGCCACGGGAGATGGATACGGACCGCTCCCAATGACATGTCACAAATTTCTACACATTCCAATCTGCCCTAAGACATTCCAATCCCACATAAACTGACACATACCATATGAACTTGACTATAAAGCAAACCAAAAAAGAGAGATCACTTCTTATTGAAAGACCAAGACTTACTGCTCATCCACACAAGGCTCGTTCCAGTATTACAAGAAACTTTGACTTAGAGATAGCTTTGCCACAGAAGGCCTTAGGAAGACCAGTAAAGATGTCACATAGACTGACAACAAGACCCACTATGCATGCTGATTGATAACGCCAAGCAACCAACCTGAGAAAATTGCCACACAAGATCAAAGATTGCTACAAGACGCCAATTTTACGTGCATAAGAGAGAGCGACTCATGGCGACCTGCTGCTTATAAGGAGAAGCATCGCCAAACCATCTCTATAACCGACACAGCCGACCTGAGAAACTTGCCACACAAGATCAAAGATTGCTACAAGACACCATTTTCACGTGCATGAGAGAGAGCGACTCATGGCGACCTGCTGCTTATAAGGAGAAAGCATCGCTAGACCATCTCTGATGCTGGCTACTCCGAGCAATCACCAAGAAGCACCGACTACCATGATAACGAATCTCGGGAGCCTGCTGTTGCCAGCCCTGACTAGATCTAGGAAGTCAATGGTGGTCTCGAGAGGGTAGATGAGAATAGCGCCACAGATGGCCACCACCTACTCCTAGCAACCCGACTTTCATGGAAGGCAATTCGTCTTGCAAACCGGCCATGAGAAGATGATCCTCCAAAGGTGGAAAGGGTCGCCTGTAGAAGAACCCACATGAACCTTTGCATGGCTATATGCCATGTGTCTTAATACGTTATCCCTCTCCAACCTTAGAGAAATATATGCCCCACGAAGCTTACTAAACTGCCAACAGCGCCTTCTCCTTGTGTATTGGTATCTTCATGATTATGGATTTTTTCTATTCATCATGGGTGTTGATGCCTGCTTAGAGGCTCCTCCCTTTCATCTCATTATATCAAGTTCTTTTAGTCTCATAGATACTTTGGTCTTAGTCTTTTAATAAACTTTCTCATGCCAATACACAACACACCTCCCCAAGGTAACGAAGATGGACGAAGCAGACTCTCGTTAGATCCATGGAGGTGACAAAAAATTCAGGCTGGCATAGACAAGGAGTCAAGCGGATGGAGTGATGGGGGCTACATGCTGTATATATCCTACACGAAGAAGGGAAAATAAAAGAGCTAGTCATGCAAAAACTGGTACAGAAACTATGGCACGACCCGGGAGAAAAAATGAAATTCTACAAGCGAGAGACACCGACGGAGAAGTAGGAAATGCAGGAATATCTCAGGGAGGATATCTCAATGTTCGAAAGGCACATAATCTGTAGAATAAGAACCAAAAAAAGGTAGATGGGCCAAATCAAGACTCCGCTGAGAGCCAAGAATCTGTAAAATCTGCCCAACAGGGAAGAGAGAGAGAGAGAGATTATTAAAGTCTGCTAAAGACTGCTGAGTCTATGAGACTGAAAGAAAACCTGATACAATGAGCAAAAGTGTGGAGCTACTGAGCAAGCATCCTAACCCATGCAAGAGGAAAATGCGTAGACATAGTCAATGGTATCATCATACATGTCATCTACATCCATCCTTGGCATCATCATCCCCATTGGAGATGCAGTCTGATCCAATACAATGCAATACATTGCATAAGGGAACGTCAAGGTACACCCGACGAGATGGACTAGGCAGTGTAGGCACGAAGCCCGCGATAGATCGCTGTCTGCTATCTGGATGAGTAATCCCTCGTGTCCTCCTAGCAGCTACCCAACTCATGACGAGCACCACAGTAACCCCGGTCGGCCGTACCCCAGGTCTGAAAATAGAAGAAATGTAGGTGAGTGTGATCTGTGCATCTCTCCTCTGTTGAGTGTGTCGCATCTCGATCTTCGGGTCTCTTTCTCACCTGCTATTTGTGGCCGAGGGAGCAGCATGCTCACTAGAAGAACTCAGTGATCATACTATGGGACGGGCCAGGCAAGGCCCCCTATGCCAATCTCTGTGATCTTATGAGATGCTCTCTATGTCGGATTGCCTCGTGGATGAAAGCTGCCAGGCATCTCTGATCTGGGTATCAAAGGATCTGGAGAGGCCCTTGTCGTCTCTGAAAACGCAATGGTATCGTCCACGGATCTCATAGTAGACTGGGCAATAGAAGATAAAGTGCTCCTCTGATTCCACCTTGTGCCGCTCACATAATGTGCACATACGACTCTCTCTGGGGATCCCATCTGCTCGCCCGCCGCTCTCGATATGGAGTCGGTGCGATGATACATGGAACTGTCCAATGACAATCCTAAGTGAGTGCGGGAGCTGGATCTGGGTGTACCCAGGTGGGATAATGAAACCCTCCTCGGAGATGTGCAGGCAGTGGTCCAGATAGAGATTGAGCTTCACAGGATACTCTGTCTATGCCAACCAAGTCCTTAATGTGTGTAACTATAGGAGAACCTCTCGGATGATCGGGTTGAACTCGTTGCCCTGAAATGGGACAAACGGAGCATCAATGTTGTACTAGAAGGGTGGCATCTTGTCTATATGAAAACCCAATCTATCAAACCATATGCATGTGTGCGCATACCAGCATCTCTCATCACCCTGAGTTGCTAATGCCATAGAAGATGCTAATCCTCTGTCTCGACCTCCCCCATCGTGCATAGCCTGTAGACCCTCAGCATAAGTGTGCCAAAAAATGGATCCGTGATGGGGATGGGTGGCTTCCCCTCCTATAAGAGCCCCCAACCAATAATAGGATCCCTCCCACAAAAGGATCCGATCACCTCATCCATCCTATGTATGAGGAAAGCTCGCTTCTTATGCCGTGTCACTTGATGTGAGATCCGTTGTGCCTCCAATGAAGTAAAATGTTCCAATGCTCGCTCACGCATGAGGTGAGTTCTCATCTCTCTTCTCTTTGCACTCGTTCATCAAACCAAGGGTTTTGGGGCATCTTCCCATTTGGGACACGTGCTGATCAAGTCGTTGGAAAGGATCTGGTAGCAACATCTTGTATCACTGAGACAAGGGTATCCGAGGTGTGAGCAAGGTCCATCTCATCTCCAAGTAGGGCTGAAGCTCCGAGGCCAAGTGGCTCACGTATACCAGATCAAGAGCATGATCAAAATGGATCTCAACACGAGTGGATGTAGGAGGAGCCCTCGTGACTAGCATGGCAGCCGAGATACAAGAGGCTAGATATGAGTGGCTAGCACCAATTGGAGGAGGGGGCATAGTAAAATCGTGTATCCGTGAGGCAAAAGCTAGTGGACCCAACAGATAGTCCACTTTGCTTGTCCCCCCACCATGTGGGAAACAAGTGAGCCCACCAGATCATGGCCATTTGTGGAGACCGTTGTATATGATCAAGTCATGGACATCCCCTAGCCCAAGTGGATGCCGCCCGTATCTTGTCACATGTGGTGCATCTGTTGATTGCCTCACTATCCCTACCTTTGCTTGCATCTATCTCCGGTACTATGAGGGAATCAACATCAAAATCTAGAGACTAGCAGGCCAACTTGTCTGTCACCTATGTGTACATTGAAGTCGCAAAGAAGAAGGATGTCCCCCTTTCTGGAAAACTTCGTGATATCATCATGTAAAGTCTCATATAGTCTGTGTCCCCTTGTAGTGACTTCACATGCATAAGATGATGTGTCTGGGGTGAAAGTAACGAATTGCAATGAAAATTGGTTGTGCAACTGGTAGCTGGACTCGTACCCACATATGTCGTGCATGTTCCTCTCCCCGCACCACGGATATGAGTGGTCTCACGTGTGATCTGAAGAGGACAGCCACTCCTCCCGAGCCCCGCATCCCACTACCTCCTCTCATCTCCTTGTGGGCTGATTCCCAGATGTATCCCGTCACTGTGGGCAGCCCTCTCTGGGCTCTCATGTGTCTCGGAGTAAAAGATCATGTCTCTATCAGTGTAGGTCTCTGAGAACCGTCCCGGGGACCAAAGGGTACCATTGCAATCCCACACTGCCATTTTCAGTCCATCTTGAGCACACATCCCATTGGTCCAACACTGTCATAATTCCCCATCCTCTTTCTCCCCCCTATCTATTCTTTCTCTAATGATCACTTTGCCATCTCTGTAGGCAGCCCACTTTCTTGCCTCTCTTGCTGCCATTACTCGTACCATTCCCTCCCTCCTATGTTCTTAATGTAGGAGAGTCAGGTCATCATCCAAGTATATCTTTGTCCCTTTCACAATTCCCCTCCTTCTCATGAGGGTAGATCTATCCATGGCATTCCGGATTTCCGCAATAAAGGTCTTGTTGGTGTCTCTGCCTTGCCTACCCTCCAAGCTGTCTCACACATGAGATTGACACGCATCTTAGTGAACAACACTTGGGCATCTGCCATTGGAGTATCTCCTGCTGTCAAGCCTCTTACCAGCACATTTAGAGCTTTGATGGCCCTCCGTTTCTCTTCCTTGAGAGCCTCAAAAATGAATTCCTTCTTAGGGGCTGCTGCTCCCTTTTTAACCACTGATGTCCATTCAAGCATCTCCTCTTTTCCTTTAGTGATCCGTCATGCAATTTCAGCATGTTTTCCATTCATTGTGGCCTGCATGGCAGCCATCTCCCTCTTGAGAGTTGCATTTTCTGTTCTAAGTTCATCCATGGCTTTGCAGCCCCCTTCTGAGGTCACTTGCATGTCTGTCATTTGTTGTAGTTCAATCCCTAATGCGTGTACCTTGCCTTGGAGGCTGGTTCTCTCGGTTTCAATCCTGCTTTCTCTTTTTCCCACTCTTCATGCTTTGCCTTTTCTTTCCTCCATTCCTCTTGTATTTTCCCTCCTTGTTTCTTGACTGCATTAAGTGTCTTGTGTACATGAACCTTCTCAGCCATTAAAGCCACATTTCTGGCCTCCAAACTGTCGGTACTCTCGATTAATGCAAGGCATATTTTGTTGAGGTAGGCCAATACATCATTTGTTGTTTTGTGAGCTGTCCTTGATGATGAGAGGGCTACCATGGCATTATCTAGAGCTTGTTTTCCCCACGTGTCTTCTATGAAACCTTGTGTGGGCATTGTGTTTGGCGCCTTAGCTCCTTCTTGCAGTTTCTTGATGGAGTGTTGAACCTCTTCAGTTGAAACCCATGTTTGTTGATTTCACCCCTTTTTGTGTTTGTAGGTCCTCCAGCTACTCCTTATCCACGTTGGGGGTAGTTCTTCATTGCTCTAGGCAGCAGCATGACTGAACATATAGGGTTGGTCACCTTCTTGAAGGGTCTTGGGTTACCCTTGATCTTGTTGCACACAACAGATCATCCAACAAGTCGGGTCTAGAGAGACCTAGGGGAGCTAAGACTTCGAGTTGGGCAGCGTCCTGGGAGAGGAGTGTGATGATAGCAGCTGCTTGGAAGCGAGTGGCCGCTTCAACCCAGGTGCAGCCTAGTCGGGCTGTTGGCTGCCCACAGCCAAGCGCAGCTCAGGCGGGCGGGCTTAGGGATCCCCGCGACACTAGCAAGGGGCTAGCGAAGCCCCCCGAAAACAACATGGGAGCCCATTCTTAGCAGGTGCAGCAGCCAGATGATCCACAACAAAGGGGAAGGAGAATGGCGGGATAAAGGAGTTAGACGGGGAGGAGTGCAGTAGGGTTGGCGTGGTGTAGACCAGGACGGGGGAGCAGGGCTAGACGGAGGAGATGGAGAAGCATGGCCAGGAGAGAGAGAGAGAGAGAGAGAGAAAGAGAGAGAGAGAGTTGTATTAACATCCTTGCGGGCCTATGAGACAAAGTAAAAATCAAGAAAGCAACTCATATACGCCACTGTGGGCTGAAGCAAAGTGCTTGTTAACGTCCTTGCTGAGTGCTAAGCTAATATCAAAACTCAAACATGCAAAGCTAGTGCTCCAAATGCATATCCAGGTGCCATGGTGGCTCTTCAGTGAGATGCGAAAATGTCTTGTGTCTATGTGTGTTGAGCCATCTCTATGGGCAGGCCCTATTAGACCTAGGCAGGATACATGATCTCATTATCTATAATGGTCTTGACAGATGGCCTGCTTCAGGTGGTTTCACATGCTTTCCACATGGGGGGGCTCCAGTGTTGTTGATTACATCATGGGATCCCTTGTCTTCACATCTCGCATTACTGACTTCACTGTAGCACCTCTCCCCCTAGGGGCTGATCATACATACCTTTTCTTTCGCATCTCCACCTCCCTTCGCACAGCACCTTCCATCCCACTCACTGCTTACTCCACCTACCATGATATACGCTTTGATCGGGATCACTCACCTTCTTACTCTGGCCGTCTGTACATACTTCTCGCTTATATTGACTTCATACCCCTTTTAGAGGATCGTGCTGCCCTTGTCACCCGCTCACTACACGAGGCTACCATTCACGCTTTTCCCCACACCACCCGCTCCACCCGCCCACCACTCCCTGGAACCGTACCCTGTAATAGTTGGTACGATGATGAGTGTAAGGCCTTATGCCGTCAACTTAGATTCGAAACCAAAAACAGTCTTCCGAGCGCACCAAATACGCTATGTGAATACCGTAGATTGGTACGGAGGAAGAAACTAGACTTCGTTCGTCGAAACGAGGAGGAGCTATAGAACAATTTGTTTAGTAACAACTCTAAGGACTTCTGGCGGAGATTTCTAGAAGGACGGTCCCCTCTGCCACTCACTGACACCCAGATCTGGTTTGATTATGCACGCACACTTTATGACATCCCAAATCAGCCAATCCCTAGCCTCTCACACACCTCCATAGTTATTGCAGTCTGTCCGTACATCAAAACACCATCCATCCACACACAAGAAATGTTGAACCTTCCAATGCTTGATATAGTTTGCTATGTGATTACCAAGAAATCAACACAAGTCATACCTGAGCTGCAGACGGCCTTGTTATTGGCTGCATGTTTATAAATGTTGTATTATATATTCTTCCTTTGAGCTGCCACAAGTCAGCATTAGTTCAGGAAATTAGCAGAAACAAATAAGTATGTATGTCTATACATTTGCATGCATACATGCACACATGTATGCATGTATGCACACGTGTGTTGGTCTCTCTCTCTCTCTCTCTCTCTCTCTCTCTCTCTCTCTCTCCCTCTCGTTGTACCTTGTCTCATAGGCTTCGCGAGGCCTCCCAAAGATGTTAATACATTTTTATTTCTCTCTCTCTCTCTCACACACACACTTTTTTCTTTTTTTCTTTTTTTTTTGGGGGGGGGGATCCTCTTTCACACACACTTTATGTGTGATACATGCATGCATGCATGCATATATACACACATACATATACACAAAAAGAGAATGCATGATTAAGGGATATGGGTTTTGATTTGGAGAACTCCCAAGAGTGCACCGTGGAGGACTTGATAGACTAGGCACCGCCCAAGAAGCATACATAGAAGAGAACACCAAGTCATCATGGAGAGCAAAGCTGCTCTTGACCAAGCCAAAAGGAAGAGGATAAGTGGGACAATTTGGGAGGATGATGGGGAGCAATCCACCTATTCATGTGCTTGGCAAGAGGGAATTAGAGGTGATGTTCCAATTGAGGAAAGGCCTGCACATGACATTTTCTTTTCCAGCGGATTAAGACTGGAGGTATGTGAATATTGGTAACTCTAAGCAAGCCAAGAACATTAAGTTGGCATGTTGGGTACGGGAACACTCAAACCTTTGTGTGATGCCTCTTTCAAGAATTTCTGAACATCTTTGCTTAGTCTATGTATAGAATGAATTTAAACTACGCCAAGGCAATGAACGGAGTCCTCAACAAGATAGCCTCAGCTCTGCGATGGACCACAGAATGGGCCAGCACCATAATCATGATTCCCGAAAAGAAAAGGGCAAGCCAAGCATGTTTGTGGACTACAGGAGTCTTGCTGGCATCACCCAACCTGACGACTTCTCATTGCCTTTCACAAATTGAGTATTGGACAGGCGGCAGGCCATGCCATCTATTCCTTCATGAATCGATACAATGCATACAGCCAAATCTCAGAGCGAGTGACCGACGGTCGACCATCGACATAAATGCCATTTGGGATGTGGAAAAGTCACCAGTTAAGGATGTTTCCTTCATGAAACTTTGGAATGTTGTTCTATCCAGGATGACAAAGGGGTACGGCTAGGGAAGCTCAAGTATACGAAATGGCTAGAGAATGTCTAGGGAAAGTTTAGGGTATGCCCTTGGTACGCCTAGCAACCATTCCCTAGGCCATTCCATAGGGACTAGTCATTAAATGACAGTTTTTCAGCTTTGTATGAGCCAAGAAGTTCTCCTTCTTGTGTCCAACTTGATGCTAACTGCTTGGCTTTTGAGGACCTTTTCCTAGTTGCCTTGTTTTTTAATGTCATTTCGCCAATCCATTTTTGTTATTTATATATATTATGTAGACTCTTCCAACATTGGTGATAGGAGTCATGTATTTTGTTCTGTAGACTCCACCATTGGCAATCCATCATTATATATATTATTTCACTCTCAAACCCCCACCATTCATGATGTTGTCGTTTCCAAATCCCATTCATGTTCTTGTCCCCTTGGAGTCACTTTCCCTTTCTAGAGCGGATTGATATTCTGCCAATTCTAGGTAACCATGTATAGTGGAATCCCAAGCCACATCTTAGAGGCTAGTGACCAAGGTGTTCAAAGAAAATATGGTCAAGTTCGACGTTCTTGGATGATTTCTCAGTTTACATTTGTAAGGGTGCTTCTCATGAGTTCCACTGATCCAAGTACATCATCTACAAAATCTCAGTTGGAGTCTTGGAAAGTGTATAGAGAGGTCTCCAAGTTGGAGCTTATTGTGAGCCTACCCATCCTACACAACCTAAGAGACATCAAAACTTCATGTTTATCTTCACGTAATATGTGTGCTTTTACATAGATATTGTACTGCCTATCAACGAGAATGAGGGTTTCGAGCTTGTGAAGGGCACGTTACTGAAGGCGCCTATCCTTAGACAACCAAATTGTGACTTATCTTTCATGTTCATACTAACGCAAGTGCCTTTAATGTAGGGGCCATATTAGCTCAATTAGATTAGGAGGAGACTAGAATTGACCGGTATATTTTGCTAGCTAGTAGCTCAATGTGGAAAAACAAATCTACAGCACAACAGAGAATGAGGGCCTGGCAGTTTTCTATCTATGACCAAAACCAACCTTTTTAAAAGTGCGCAGCAGATGTAGTTTCTTCCTTTTTCATGACTTAGCAGACCATGTGGAAAAACTCTCTCCTCAACGAGAAAAACCTATTTTCAAATCATGTATGGTAGACCTTTGCCGAATCCATTAAGGAACTAAGCATAAGATCTTTGCTGCTAACCAATTTGTAGAGGACTATGACTCCACTTATGCCAAAGTCCACACAGCCACTGAAAAAGATCAGGAAAACAAAAGCAGGTCCAAATAAAAGACAAAAGGCCTACGATATCAAGGAAGGTCAATGGGTTTTGCTTAAGTGCGAAGAAGCTAGATTGAAAACCAAGGTGGGACAAAATAAGATCTATTCAAAACTCTTTCTTACGTATTATGGCCCTTTCATAATATTGGAAGTTATTAACCAGGTTTCAGGTTTCGGCTCGATCTTCCACCACATTGTTAGATACATAATGTCTTCCATGTCAGTTTATTAAATCCTTGGAAACCTGATCTATGAAGATCTACCAGTAATAGAGGATAATATGATACTCTTGGTTCCTGAACAGATAGTCTTCCAACATTTTATCATGGGATGATGAGGAAGTTACAAAAAAGTATCTTTTGAAGTTGAAAGGATTTCCATCTGCATACGCTAAATGGATGGAGAGGGCAATATTTTAGGACTTTATTGACATTCTTGATGCTTATGAGCAAGCACCTCAATTGAGGTCAACCAAATAAAAGAAGGAGAGAATATCACTCCTCTTCACAAAGCATATCCAAATGCTCGGTAGTTCATGTATTGCATATATTTATATGTTTTCCTAGTACCTACTGTACAGTTAGGTACTAGTTGGCTAGGATCTAGGGTTTGAGGGACAAGGGTGGACCCCAGTAAAGGGGTTACAGGCATTAATGTCCCACAAGTTCATGTGTATCTCTTTAAGAGAAATGTAAAGAGCACAACCCACCCACGAGTACCTAAACACCGGACTAGTCAAATGCATAGAATATATACCGACCCATCAACTATTAAGGAGAATGTTTGTAGTAGCCTTAGATGGAGGCCTCTGAACATGAAAGAGTACAAGACAAGATGACAAACTAAACAGGCATAATAGGATATGTGAGAAGCCAAATCAATCCTCGATTAGCCCCTTTGAATAGAGCTAATTGCCAAACACAAGTCAAAATCAGACTAGTATTGGCCTCCCAAACTGAATTTAATTGGTTAGGCAAATAGACTGGTTGAAGACAACCTTAATCCAGAATCGTATGATACAACCACCAAATGGCATGTGGGATGCTGATGTCACATCCATGACACGTGATGTGCTGATGTGGCAGCCATGACATGTGGCAAGATGATGTGGCAGCCATGACACATGGCATAATGATGTGGCAGCCTGGAGGTGGCATAGCATATGTGACACGACCACCCATGACTCATGGCACCACTTGTCACCCCATGGACCCAGTCTCCATGCAGTCCACCAAAATTCACGGGAAGCCATCGTGTCCTACCCTCCATTGCTTTTTAGGGAGCACTTACCCCCACACGACCTCCTATAGAACCTAATTAAAGAAACTTGTCCATCTCCCTCCTGCTGGTGAAGGCCTTCCCCTCACAGCTCTTCCCGCATGCAGTGCTACCTCTTCATCCAAGGTGCACCTCACTGCAGCAGCTCTCTGTTACGTCAGCCGTAATCCCGGTATTATCTAGTGTGGTTACGGTGAAGCGGGAAACCAAGGGGCTCGACAGTGCTTGCATCAATATGGAGTGCGATATTAAGGTCTAAAGGGAACTAGGGTTCTAAGGTCCTTTATGGTGGACATGTGGCACCCAATTGGACTCCAAGTGGCAAGCACTGGGTTCAGGGGAGATTTCTAGAGATAGGCTCCAAAAAGAAAGAAAAGGGAGGGAACTCGAAGAGGAGTTGAGGTACGAGGGCACTCTGGGAATCATGGTTGGGTGGAAGAGACTTTGGATGAGCCCTTTTTGTGGGAATGTAACACTGGTAACAGAGCCTGTGTCAAATCTTCCGCTGGAAGGATGATAGTTTGCGCTGATAGGATGAAGAACTTACCAAGTAATAAGTCACGGAGCAGCTGACGAAAAGGATTTGGAGACCCATAATGCTGAAATAAGCATTAGTTGTCCGCAAGGGGCTAGCAGAGATTCTGTTCTGAGTTTTCGACATGAGCAGAGGGATTCCAAGGCTAATTGCAAAGTACACGTCTCAATCCATTGTTGCTGAAACAGTTGGCAAGCTCATTAGTATCACCCAGAGCGAAGTTCACGGCATCTTAACGTAAAGATGCTACTTGGTTTTGAAATGAGATTTCCCAATTCATATTATACAGGCCGTAATCGTACATGGGTTGAGATGCTTGGTGAATAGCTCCTTTGGATCCATATTTGAAGGATATGGTGCGCTCTATGTAGTGGAGAGTGCCCACGGATGGCTTGCATTGGCTAAAAATACTTGCCTTGGCTTTCATTGCTAAGAATACTGCCGTTCTTTTTAATGCTTGAGCGCCAGCACAAAGCTTCGACCCAGATAAGATAGCTTTTGGTGACCAGCCAAACTTTTTTCACAGACTCGCCAAGGCTATCAAAGATGACTTACGGAATCACGAATTGGAAGACGCAAACGATCTGCGAAGTCTACATCCGAATGTCCATTGCAATAGATTTGCTGCCAATTTCTAGCACAAGAAGGAAGGACTTGTAAACCTTCCAAAACAAGATCATAAGTACAAAGAGTTATAGAGAAGTGAAGGAAAAGCTGCGCGTCATTTCGCCAATTTACCATTTGGTCGTCTATCTCAAAAAGCACAGAGTCATGTCATCCAAAGGTTGAGAAACCATTGGAAAAAGCCACCTCATCAAAGCCTTTATACCGCTCTCTAAAGTCCCAAACCCCCCTTCTCTTTTTAAAGTCTTCTCACCCTCTTCTTCTTCCAAAACTCCTTAGCCTCGCCAAATTGAAAGAAGAAGAAGGTATCGAGGATTTCAAATTTCTGCATCGAGGGAAACGGAAGAAGCGGGATTGAAGAATCGTGGATCGAAGAAAGCGTGAAGACGAATTCAAGACCATCGAACAAATACCAGGCAAGTGGGCATCATATTTTTCTCTCTGACATAAAGTGCTTTGCTTTACATTTTCTAAAAAATATACATTTTTAAAATGACAACTCCAGAAAGGGATGGTATGAATAGGGAGGCCGAGGAAAGGACTAGAAAGGGAAAAGCAATAGTTAGAGAGGAAATACATGAGGAGGTACAAACTAAAACTCAAGAGGATAATGTAGAAATGGAGGATTTTTTTTTTTTTTTTTTAATGAAAAAGACTTCTATTAAGTAAGAACAAAAACCCGCGAGAGCAAGCTCAAAGCGGAATACATCATGAAATCATGAGGATAATAAGAAACCCCTCAGAGTGAGGTGGAAAGAAGCCAAGGCTGAGGCTGAAAGTGCCATCTCAACCCTGTAGTAGATTCAGAGAAGAAAGGAGAATCCTTCCATTCCCTGAAGAAAGAAGCCCTCCTAGCTGAGGCTGCACGGGAGTCCCCCTGCATACCCGTCCATACGGCCATCAGAGTGTGTACGATGTCTGTCCAGATACTAGCCAATGTGTACGAGGGATGAACCTGAGTACCCTCCATAGCCTCTGTGCATCTGGCTCTCCAGATATGCCAGGCTGCTATGCTCGCTATAATCTCCCAAGAAGTATCCACAGAGGCATGTACAGCTGTAAAAGGACGGTGTGGAACCACATCCAACGAACAGAACTCAACCCGATGACGTCGAACCGAAATGGCCCGAGAGGAGTCAAGTCCCTCATAGAAAACCTGAGGTCCTATAAGAGAAAGCCAAGCCACCGAGCCCCAAGTCATAAAAAGTGGGGAATGGGCAAAGTGACTGAAGATCCTGGCTATCCCCATCCAAATCAATCTCGCCTGTCTGCAATCCCATAAGCAATGCTGAATAGACTCCGAAGCAGAAAGGCAACGAGGGCAAGTAGGGTCGGCTCCGAATCTGGACCTCCAAGGGTTCACTGCAATCCCTCCATGGATAGAAAGCCAAAAGAAGATAGTGATCTTTCTATTCCTGTGGGATTTCCAGAGCCTCCTCCAGAAGTACCTCTGCTGATCTGCAGTAATACCAAAAGTCTCCCAATGAGGAACTCTGGAGGGTCTCCAGCCTCTACTACTGAGCTGAAATCTCCTGGCATTACTGACCGTGTAACGAAAGAAGGGGATGGTCTTCTCTCGATGCCCCGCGTCAATCCACTCCCACTCTCCGGGGTCCCACTGTAAATACCTGATGGGAACTCCTCCATAGAGCCAGAGCCTCCAAGACCCGGTGGAGAGTAACTGGGGGTCAGGGTCTAAGAACCACTCTGAATCTGATCCCTGCATCAAAAGGCCTACAACCCTGATAGGCTGAAAAGCAGACTCAAGCAAGATGTCCTCTGTAGAAATGAGCAATCTGCCACCATCCTGGACACTGAAAACCAAAGCATCCTCCTGTGCATCTCGGAAGGCTAAGACCTGAAGTGGAACCCCGCCTCTCGAGAAAGTACCTGCCCAAGTGGAGGAAGTGAGAGGCATATCATCTGTGTCTATCCAAGCCTCTGGAAGGGCTGTCTCAATCTGCAAGATCCTCCCTGCACTCCCTCTGAGATGTCCTGTCAACCTTGATTTGGTTTCCTCTGGAAGCCTACGGAAAGCTTTCCAAGATCCCAAAGAAGAAGTAGGTCCCCTCTCCCACCTGGCCCACTGCATGTAGAGTGAGGCACCCAGTGGCCTGCCAAGATCATCTAAAATACTGTCGTTCCACATGATGGGCTGCCTATCAATCTCTTCCCGGGAGGGAAATGGAGGATATTGATTATGGTGATTATGGAATTCCGTATGCGGAATTCACTAAACTTGAAACTCGAACACAAAATATAGAAACACAGTTAGGGGTTATCAGTGAAACATTTAAAACCCTAGCTGAAGCTATAACTAAGATAGCCGATTCTCAATCGGTATCTATTACTGAAAAATCATCGATTCCTCCTAATCAAGTTGAGAGGTCTACCTCTCGACTTAGAGAAACCTCGAACATCCTAAAGGACTTAAAACCACCCATTTTCAATGGGGAAGAAAAGGAACGTAATAAAGATGCGATCAATACGTTCTTGCAATAATGGCAAGACTTTCATCGACTCAAGAACACACCTCCTAAAAATCAAGTCGTGAAAGCAAGTCTTTTCCTTGGAAATAAAGCCTATAAATGGTGGAGAGTGATAAAATTCCTAGATATTGGACTGAGTTTGAACAAGCCTTCCTAAAAGAGTTTTTACCCGAAAATAAATTAGAAAGAGCGTGGGAGGCCTGGGACAATTGCACTATGGGTAAAAACACTCTAGTCCAATACATAGCGAATTATAGGGGGGCAGTCCTTAAGCTGAAGGGAATTGATGAATTCCAAAAGATAAGGAGTTTCGTGAGAGGTCTCAAAGACACTTATAAGGTTGAGGTGAAAAGAAATTCTCCAAAAACCTTTGAGGAAGCCATTAAGTATGCCCAAATATATGATGATACGACGGGAAATTCAGAATTGGAACTTCGGAGCAAACAGGTTTTATTCCAAAGTTCAGTAAATTTTCCAATTTGAAAAGGAAGGGGCACTTTAAGGAGGAGGTTCCTCAGGCACCACCTAAGAAACCTCAAACACAAAATTATCCTCTCTTGAAGAAAGAGGATTATGAAAGGGCCACGCAAGAAAATCTTTGCTTCAAATGTTTGGGCAAAGACCATGCTGCTTGGAACTGTCCTAAAAATAAACCAGCGGGAGCTAAAGCCCCAAATAGACCTCCACAAAAACAAGTGCATGCGGTGCAAGTGTTACCGCTTAATGGTACTGAAAAGTACACTGAGGTAGAGGTCTATCATGAGGATAGCACCCACATGTGCTGTCTATCATCGGCAATGTGGCAGCCCACCTTTGGTCCTCATGATTTGATGAGGATGCATGGAAAAATTAAGGGGCAAAGAGTAAGAGTGATGGTTGATGATAGTGCAACACATAATTTCTTAATCTACTCATTAGTTAAGAAATTAAAATTGCCTGAGAGTCCCAGTGCCCATAAATATGTGGTCTCTTTGGCGAAGGGTAGTGATAAAAAAGTTTGGGACACCATGATATATGGTGTAGAGATGGATATTCAAGGCTATCAAGATGCCTTGGATTTCCAAATCGTGCATCTCGACCGAACAGATGTAGTGCTTGGTCGAGAATGGCTGTATAGTCTTGGGCATAGCTTACAGAGGAGTTATCTTAATAACTCCATTATGTTTGAAAAAGAGGGTAGAGTCTTTCAGATTCAAGGAGAACATGATGTGCCTAACTCTCCTCTTATTTGATCGATGGAATTGGAATGACTACTACACCAAGAAGAATGCAAGGTATATCTTTCTGAACTCACTCTCATTGGTGATTTTATGTCTTCTGTATCGAAAAGAAGTAATGTTGTTTTTTGTAATGTTAAAAAGCATAAATCTTCTTTCAAAGATTTAATGTTTGAATTTAAAGATGTTTTTTCGTCTGATTTACCTGATGGTTTACCTCCTGAGAGAGAAGTAGATCATAAAATAGATTTAATTCTTGGATCTACCCCTGTTTGTAAACCCCCATATAGGCTTAGTCAAACGGAGGAACATGAGGTCGAAAGATAGTTAACGGAATATCTTAGAAAGGGCCAAATCCAAACAAGTAGTTCACCTTGGTCTGCACCAGTTTTACTAGTAAAGAAAAAAGATGGTACTATGCGTTTATGCATAGATTACCGAGCACTAAATAAAATCACCATAAAAAATAAGTATCCTATGCCTCGCATTGATGAGCTCTTTCATCAATTGCAAGGGGCAAAATACTTTACTAAAATTGATTTAAGATCAGGATATCATCAAGTATGAATTAGGGAAGAAGATGTCCCTAAGACATCATTTCGTACTAGGTATGGGCATTATCAATTTAAAGTAATGCCATTTGGATTAACAAATGCTCCAGCAACTTTCATGACACTTATGAATAGTGTCTTAAGGCCATATCTAGGGAAATTTTCTGTAGTATTTCTAGACGATATCCTTATTTATAGTAAAACCAGAAAAAAACATTTGGAACATTTGCAAAAAGTGTTCCAACTGCTTAGAGATAATTCACTCTTTGCAAAAGAATCCAAATGTGAATTCTTTGCAAAAGAAGTGAAATACTTGGGACATATAATATCCCAAGAAGGGGTTCGTATGGACCCTGACAAAGTAAGGGCCATATTGGAATGGCCACATCCTACAAATCTAGAAGAATTACAGATATTCTTAGGTTTGTCAAGATTCTATAGAAGATTCATCCAAGATTATGCTAAGATTGCTGTTCCGATGACGGACCAGCTTAAGGGGAAGGGAAGCACCTTTATATGGGATGAACCTCAAAAGAGAAGTTTTGAAAAATTAAAGGTAGCTATAGCGGCAGCTCCTGTCTTAAAAGTAGTGGATCCCAATGAACCATTTGTGGTTGAGACAGATGCCAATGATTTTGCTGTTGGGGCAGTACTTATACAAAAAGGTCGACCAGTAGCTTTTGAAAGCAAAAAGCTAGATCGTGCCCAACGGAATTACTCGGCATATGAGAAGGAACTATATGCTATAGTCTATGCTTTAAAGAAGTGGAGGCACTATTTATATGGTGCAAAGTTTGAGATCATCTTTGATCAAGAAAGCATTAAATGGATTTGTAATCAGCCAGAGCTTAAAGGTAGAAAAGCCAGATGGACTGAGTTAATGCAAGAGTTTGATATACAATTGACATATAGGAAAGGGAAGTTTAATGTGGTAGCAGACTCTCTTAGCCGAATGCCAATTGTTAATGAATTGAGTTTTACTCAATTTCAGAATGATTTCCTAGAGTCCTTAAAAGGGAAATGTGAATTTGATCCTCACTTCTCTGAAATATGGAAAGCAATTAAAAACAAGGATTCAACTAATCGAGAGGCTTTCACTGAGGAGTCGCATGGAAATGGCGACACACCACAGGTTGGTGATAAAGGACTCAAGTGGAGAAAATATACTATTGAAGATGGCTACCTACTCTACAAGGGCAGAGTATGTGTCCCGGATGATAATGACATTAGGCACCAAATCCTACACCCATTGGAGATTCCATCTGGCAAATGGGAAAGTATCTCCATGGATTTCATTGTGGGACTACCTAGGACACAGAGGGGGCACAACTCTGTGTGGGTAATTGTGGATCGGTTGACCAAGATGGCTCATTTTGTTCCTGTCAGTGAAGATGTTAAAACTCCAGAATTAGGTAGGCTATTTGTGGAGCATATCTATAGACTGTATGGGCTACCCGCCGGTATTGTTAGTGACCGGGATAGAAAATTTAACAGCCATTTTTGGAGGGCTGTGTTTAAGAGACTGGAAACTTCATTGAATATGAGCACTGCGGACCATCCACAGAGTGATGGTTAAACTGAAAGAGTCAATCAGATCATTGAGGGTATGCTTCGAGCATATGTAAATAAACGGCAAACTAATTGGGAACAATATTTGCCCATATTAGAATTTGCATATAACAGTGCCAAACATTCAGCTACAGGTTTTAGTCCATTCATGATGATGTATGGATTTCAACCTAGAGCCCCAATGACAGTGGGACTTGAAAAAGAGAAGGTTCAAGCGGCCAAAGACTTTCTTGAGGATATGAATCAAATGCTTAAGTTAGCTAAAGATAGCATAAGAAGAGCTCAAGATAGAGCACGAAGTTATGCAAACCCCCACCGTAGAAAGTTGGAGTTTGAAGTAAATGAGAAAGTCTACCTTAAGGTACCTGAATCTTCAGAATCTCTAAAAACAGGTAAATGTCCGAAGTTGTCTCCTAGGTATTGTGGACCATTCATAATACTTAAGAGGATTGGAGAACTTGCTTACAAATTAGCCTTACCTGAGGGCTGTAGAGTACATCCAGTTTTTCATGTTAGTAGGCTAAAAAGAAAATTAGGAGATAATGATAATCTCATTGGAAATGAAGTCCTAGTTGAACTTATTGAACCCGCATCTTTACCACATGAACCAGAAAAAATTTTAGATATACAAGAAGAAAGAACGCGACATACTATATGGAACGAATGTCTAGTTAAGTGGAAAGATAGATCTGAAGAGAGTTCAACATGGGAAAAGATAAGCAGTCTCCAGAGGAGGTTTCCCAATTTTGTTTTCGAGGACGTAAACCATTCTTAAGGGGAAGGGAATGTTACGTCAGCCATAATCCCGGTATTATCTAGTGTGGTTACGGTGAAGTTGGAAACCAAGGGGCTCGACAGTGCTTGCATCAATATGGAGTGCGATATTAAGGTCTAAAGGGAACTAGGGTTCTAAGGTCTTTTATGGTGGACATGTGGCACCCAATTGGACTCCGAGTGGCAAGCACTGGATTCAGGGGAGATTTCTAGAGATAGGCTCCAAAAAGAAAGAAAAGGGAGGGAACTCGAAGAGGAGTTGAGGTACGAGGGCACTCACGGAATCGTGGTTGGGTGGAAGAGACTTTGGATGAGCCCTTTTTGTGGGAATGTAACACTCTCCCTCTTCGGGGCATCTCCCTGCAGCAGCTCTCCCTCCTTGGTGCGACTCCCTGCAGCAGCAGCTCTTTCTCCATGCAGCTCCCTATACATGCATCTTCTATAACACCCGCAACCAGCCTACACAAACTGTCCACAACTACATTGCCCTATCTCTTGCTAACTCTTCAACACGGGTGATATCAAACACATGGCTCTCGAGTCTCAAGTTAAGCTTAATCAAATAGAAGGGTGCACCCTGTATCTCGTTTAAACCTACAAATTTATAAACCTAAGACTGATGATTGACAACTGAGTATGATGACTAATACTAAATAACCACTCATGCTAACACTGGCTAGTGCCTCATGCCGACTGATGATTAACACTTGCATTGGCTAACTACTAACGCTGACACCAATACTGACTAACGACTGATGCTAACTGACTAACGCTGACATTGAAACTTAAATGACATACATTGCTAATAGAAACCTCGAAAATCAATGAAAGTAAACAGCCATGCACACTTACAAAAGCTTAACTTTTTCAACAAAAATCTCTCTCACCAAAGTCTAAATTCCTTTAAAATGTGCAACTGCCTGATAGAAATATTTTAGATGGAAAGCTAAAGAGAAGTAGCTAAACAAATTTTCTGAAAGTTGTACCTCCCAAGTATTGTTCACAAGAGAAACAAGATCGTATGTGACAGGCTGATCAGGAGAAATTCGGCGTGAACCTGTTTCGGGATCAATTTGTACATTTCCTGTGCAACCAGTAAAATTTGGAGATCCAATTCCAGATCCGTTTAATGCTAATAGCACAGTTGACGCATTCACTTGTAAATTGGAGCTCACAAGGGTATCCACAATCTCGAAAAAAACCGCCACCGTGTCAATCAAATGGGTCACATACGCACGAGGCCTAGCCATACTCAATGGCAAGCCTGGATAAGCCTTCTCCTTCCAATAATCAAAGAATTTTTGACACTGAGGAGTTCCAATGTCCCCACCTGCATTTATGAACCATTGATGTAGAATCCTAACGTTAGTCACAACAAAAGCTTCTATTGTTAAAAACACCAATACATAATGCCAGTACGTCCACAAATGTAATAATATAATGGCCCTATCTCAGCTAGACATATGAAACAAACTAACACCCGAGATATAAAGAAAAACAAAAATATGCATATGCCAGTACGTCCTGTCCACCGATGGAAGAATCCAATTCCTGTCAGGATTGCTGGCTTTGTGGATCATGAAGCGGGCTTGCAGTGGTGTTTAGACCCCAACCCTCTGCTCTTGGCCTTGCGATCCTGAAGATTGTGGTTATATGGAGGTGCATCTATGAGGTGCTTACAGTGGGACCCAGGAGAGTGGGAGTGGCTTCAGATGCATCTGCTTTCAGTGTTGATGAAACACTGAACACATGGTATTTTGACAGCGGTTCATCCAAGCACATCACTTCGAGGAAGTGTCTCTTTACTTCCTTGAATCCACCCCCTGTTGGTAAGAAAGTCACTTGTGCCAATTGATGGCTCAATTTTCAGACTTTCTGATGTTTTATATGTGCCTGGCATAACCAAAAATCTCCTTTCAGTGTCCACTCTTAACAGAGATGGATTTCAGGTCATCTTTGAGGATGACAAATGTGCTGTCCGGGACAGGGAAGCTAACTATGCCTTAATGTTATCTGGTACTCTGCTGCGTGGGCTTTTTCAGCTTGATATTTTTCAGAAAAGAGCAGCTCATGCTTTGGCAATTTCTTCCCCTACAGTTGCCATGCAAAATGCAGAATTATGGCATGCCAGATATGGCCACATGCATTACAACAGCTTGATGACACTTCAGAAATTTTCAATGGTTGATGCATTGCCACCTCTTGAGATACCTCCTCCACATGCTTGTGAAGGGTGCATTTTAGGTAAAATGCATAGATTTCCCTTCAAGAAGGATGGTTCAGTTAAAGCTGTTCGCAAATTGCAGCTTATACACAGTGATGTCTGTGGTCCCATGAGGACTCCTTCATTGGGTGGTCATCTCTACTTTGTCACATTTATTGATGACTACTCCAATTTTACTTGGGTTTATGGGCTGAAAAAGAAATCTGAAGTGTTCACAGTGTTTAAACACTTTTCAGCCATGGTTGAAAATGAAACCGGGCTCAAGATACAGATATTACGCACGGATAGAGGTGGGGAATACCTATCTGCAGAATTTGATGCTTTCCTCAAACAAAAGGGTATTGTGCATCAGCTCACAGTCAGGCTGACCCCTCAGCAAAATGGCAAAGCTGAGAGGAAAAATAGAACCCTCATGGAAATGGACAGATGTATGCTGAAAAGCAAACACATGCCTCATAAATTCTGGTTAGAGGGTTTGATGTGTGCCAATTACATTTTGAACAGGGCTCCCACTAAGGCTTTAAAAACAAAAACTCCTTTTGAGGTCTGGAATGACAGGAAGCCTTCAGTGGATCACTTCCGAGTCTTTGGATGCCTTGCCTATGCACATGTGCCAGTTGAATTTAGGCACAAATTGTCAGATAAAGCCATCAAATGCATATTTGTTGGATACAGTGCAGAAAGCAAGGGGTATCGTCTCTACAATCCTGCTACACGCAAAATCATTGTAAGTAGAGATGTGATATTTTCTGAAAATTCAGCTTACACTCAGGCTGATTTTCAAATGCCTTCACCTTCAGAAGATGTATTTCAAGGGTTGCTACCCATTGCTTTGGGTTCCCCTGCTGATTTTTCTGATCCAAATCAGAATTTACAGCAACCTTCAAATGCTTCAGTTCCGCCACGGGATGTCATGCCTCCTTCACAGGAAGTGGAACAAGTGGTACAGCAAGAAATTGCAGACATACATGCAGCAAAAACAGTCCCAAACTGGCTGTTACAGACTCTCCGGGAGAGTAAACTTGATGCCCCGTTACCTGGCAGGACTCGCAGTGCAGCAAGGCACATGGAAGGTGCTAATTCAGTAGAATCAGCATATGCAGGTACTCTCCTTGATGAAGAGGAGCCTGCCACATTTGAAGAGGCACAAGGTAATGTGCATTGGATGAATGCCATGCACGATGAGTTGCAGTCCATTGCCAAAAATCAGACTTGGGATGTTGTGGACTTGCCACAGGGTAAACATGCTATTGGCACACGATGGGTATTTAAAGTCAAACGGAAGCCAGATGGCTCCATTGACAGATATAAAGCCAGGCTGGTTGCTAAAGGCTATGCTCAGAAAAAGGGCATAGATTATGAGGAGACTTTTGCTCCTACATCCCGAATGACCACCATCCGATCAGTAATTGCAATGGCTGCACATTTTGAGTGGAATGTTCATCAGTTGGACATCAAAACAGCCTTCTTAAATGGGGACTTGCTGGAAGAGGTGTATGTCAAACCACCTCCGGGTTTTGGAATTACAGCAAATGCACTTCAAGTCTGCAAGCTTAATAAAGCTTTATATGGGCTGAAACAGGCCCCTCGTGCATGGTATGCCAAAATACATGCCTTTTTGACCAGCAAGGGGCTGCACAATAGTCCTACTGAGAGCACCCTCTACATCAAGATGGATGGGGGGGAAATATTAGTCATCCTTCTTTATGTTGATGACTTACTGCTCACAGGGTCCAATGACGACAAAATTGCAGATTTCAAAACTGATTTGCAGACCCACTTTGATATGTCAGCAGATTTGGGGCTGCTTCATTTTTATTTGGGGATCCAGTTCTCTCATGAGAAACGTGGCACTGTTATGTCTCAGTCCAAGTATGTTCAGAAACTTTTGGACAGATTTAACATGCAAGAGTGTAAGCCCATATCTACTCCTATGGAACCGGGGCTGAAACTCACAATGCATGATGCAGGAGAATCAGTTGATGCCACATTTTACAGTCAAGCTGTTGGATGCCTCATATATCTCTGCAATACTAGGCCTGATATTCAGTTTGCAGTATCTCAGGTGAGCAGGTATATGCACAGCCCTAAAACTATGCATTGGCAGGCAGTTAAGCGCATCTTCCGTTATTTGCAAGGCACCAAGTCTTTTGGCTTACTATTTCCCAGGGGGGGTGACTTGCAGATGCATGCCTACAGTGATTCAGATTGGGCTGGTGATTATGACACTAGGCAGTCCACTAGTGGCAATTGTTTCTTTTTGGGAAAATCTTGCATTTCATGGCTAAGCAAGAAACAATCTACAGTGGCTACCTCATCATGTGAAGCTGAGTACAGGGCAGCTTTCACAGCAACAGTGGAATGTGTCTGGCTGAGACGTTTATTTGCTGATCTTCATCTGTCTTTGGAGGGTCCTTCTCCAATTCTCACTGATAGTCAGAGTGCCATTGCAGTGGCAAAGAATCCAGTGTTTCATGCTCGCACGAAGCACATTGAGGTTCACTATCACTACGTCAGAGAGAAGTTACATGCAGGAGAGATCAGTATGATCTTTGTGTCCACACATGACAACGTTGCAGATATCTTCACCAAAGCACTACCACGTGAGAAGTTCGAGGCATTTCGCAGTGCCCTGAACTTATATCCGTTTGGTGATTGATCAGCCTTGTACATGACATTGGCACTGCAGGGGGGTGTTGGAATTATATCTATAATTCAGCAGTGACCAATGTAATATAATAAGTTAGTTAAGGGCACTTTTCCCTCTTTTAGAGGTTTTTCCCCCTAACTGCAGTTAGTTCACTAACTATGGTTAGTGACTACTAAGGTTTTGTCACTATGACAAAACCTTATCTACACTACTTTGTGTTGTACTCTTTTACACTCTATTGAGCAACTACAGCTTCCAAGCTTTCGACTCTCTCACTCTCTCTAGCTCTCATTCTCTCCGTTTTCTTCAAGAAAGAGTGAAGTGTTTTTCTTCTTGCTCAGGTTTTTTTCGGCGCAAGAATTTTCCTTCACCAGTTTTTTCTTCATCTCAAAAGACAAGTTATAGCAGTAACAGGAAGATGTGGGATACGAAAGTTCCACTGCACACTCTTTGCTGGCGATCCCACCCTTCACGAAGTCAAGCATGGGATTGGATGCTCTCTGATTTACCTCCTGATCTCTCCAAGAAATTATTCAAATTCTGGTTTTTGAGTAGAGGCTTCTTTTAGGTGGTTTTTGATTCGGCACACATCGAAGCACAAGTGCTTCAGGCCAGCCCTCTAGTTTTGTCCTCTAAGGTGGTGTTCCTCTCTTCTTATACCTTGGGTTTCGACCCATTAGAGGATGACTTCTTTGTTTATGAGGTTTCTGGACCTTCCTCACACTTATCTGAGCTCCTTTGCACCATTGGGACATCGTTTAGAGTGGTCAGAGAGATTCCTCCTCTCCCTAGTTTGCCCTCTACAGCAGCAAAGACATTCAGGTATGATAGAGACCCTCGGGTTAGGTTTTTTCTTTCTGACCCTAACATATCTGACGATTACATCAGGCTTCAGACACCAAATGGCTCCCTCTTCAATAGAGGATCAAGATTACTGGTCATTGAGATCCATGTCGCATTTGCAAACTTTTTGTGTATTTTGTCGAGGATTTCCCAAAGAAGAAAATGAAGCCCAAGAAGAAAAGAAAGATAGCTCAACCCCCTCGAGAAGATCTTTCCTTGGGGCCTTCTTCTCTGTCACAAATGGATAGTACTTAGAAATGCCCGGTGTGCTATTCATGCTCCTTCGGATTAGGAGTCCCGTATGCTTTCTCAGACTCCTCATTAGCCACTCTCTCCTTCAGCTGAGCAGGTTCTTCCACGCAATGGAGGATTTGGTTTATGTGGCACACATATAACCAGATTTTCAGACAATGCTACCAGAGTGGACACTGCATTTTCTTCTTTGGCTGCCCCAGTTGGGGCTAGTATCATAAGAATTTCATCTCCTTTTCAGCTCATGCAATGCAATGCAATTACTCCTTTGGTTGATTGTGGAGAATTTTCTGAGTTGGTGCCTTCCACTTCTGTTGATACTCCAGCTCACTTTTTAGGCCCATTCCCATGTCGTCCTCCGTTATGATTTAATTTGTTGCAGTGGACAGATGAGATCATTTGCACTATTGGGATCAAACAAGGGTGTCCTTTATCACCCACCCTATTTGGCATCTACATTGACAAGCTTGAGAAGGATATGCAGACACGGGGGGGGGATGGATGCTCTCTTGCAAGCACACTGATCCGGATATTGATATATGCAGATGACGTGGGACTTTTGCTTCATCAGCAGAGGGCCTCCAGAGACACCTTGATGCACTACAATCCTTTTGTGAGTCCCATGATTTGAAGGTCAACCTTGGTAAAACCAAGGTCATGATCTTCAATACATCTCGAGCCGTTATGCACCGGGAGCATTTCACGTTTCACGGGTCGCCTGTTGAAATTGTTTCGTCATATACATACCTTGGGGTAATCTTCTATGGACCTATCTTCACTATAAGACCTGCGATGCAAGCCAGTTTGAGCAGGGGATATGCTTCATTCGCCAGATTAGAGAGGCAGTGCTTCCTCTCACACTTTCAGGATCTGCGGATCAAGGGATTGTTGTTTGACTCCTTGGTCTGTCCAGTGGGGATGTACGGCAGCCCTTGTTGGGGGCCGGATCTGTCAAATATAGAGTGGGATCGGGTGGAGCAGCTACAAGTTCTCATGCTATCGCAGATGATCCGCGGTAATCTGCATGTCCCTCACCAGATCATAGAGGCTGAGTTTGGGTGCTTTCCACTACAACTGGATGCAGCATTTTAGGTTATCGCATACCTATACCGGGTCAAGGGGTACAAGTATTGCACTTCTGGACGCAGCAAATTACCCTCGCTAGCATTGTCCTCTTCTATGGCACTATCAGCAGCTGCAGATGACCAGAGATGCTAGTATGCACACACAAAGAGATGGTTTGAGCGACTGGGACTCCACATGGATAGACTCCCTCCCTTCCAGTATAGCAGTTACGGGCTGTTTTCTGCTTTTGTCACACAAGGTCAACCAAGTCATCCACGAGGATCTCTAATAGCTACACACATTCTAGACCAAGTTGGGGCCAAGAGAGCTTCTGGAAAAGAAAGACAAATATGCATATTATTTTATTATGCAAAATGTGCAAGATGTCATGCTTGGACGGCTCAACATAATGAAGACATCCAAAGAAGCATGGGATATGTTCACATCTCTTTATGAGTCTAAGAACACATCCAGGATTCTCACACTGAGAAACTAGATTTACCAAAGTTTTCGCAATAGGAATGAAACTAGTCATGCTTATGTACAAGATTACAACAATCAACTTGCAGCAACGACTATGGATCCCGCAGAGATGGTTCAAGTCACCCTGAATGGACTAAGAAAGGGATACAAGAATCTAGTCCAGAGTATTGTCATTCAAAGGCAAGTACCAGCACTAGAAGCATACAATCAGTGTTACTTTTGGTGAAGAATTGAGGACTCATGCCATTTTAGCATGAAAACGTCATTCCAATGATCAAGCATTCACAGCCTCAGACAGAGGTAGAGGCAGAGGAAGAGCATCTTAGAAAAATGGTCATCAACATCATCAACAATATCCACGGCAGCATCACCATCAGCATCCAAGCGAAAATCACTCCAATAGAGGGAGATTTCAAGGAAGAAAGAAAGAAAGACAGATGTATTAACGTCTGCAGGAGGCCTCGCGGGCCTACAAGACAAAGTGCAAAACAAAATTCATGACTTCGGGATCAGTGGCATGGTTATCTTACTGGCCCTCATGTGTTTTTCAAGGGATATGACTCAGACTCACACTCAGCCTTCATTATACGATAGCACTCTGTGGAGTCATGTTCTCTCCAAGATGTTCCCTTCACTCCTTTCAGAGCTGCTCATGCTCCGTAGACACATCATGGGAGATTCTAGCTAGCATTACAGCTGGGCATATTTGGAGGGCCAAGTGTACAGAGGCGATGGAGGGTTCCCAGGTTCACCCTTCCCAGTCTATGGCCAATATATGGACTGATACTATACACACTGATGGCCAGTATATGGACTGATACTATACACACACTGATGGCCATCTGGGTGAGTATGCACAGATCCTCTAGAGCAGCTACAGCTAGGAGATATACTTTTTTCAGAGTTTGGAGAGGATCTCCTTTCTTCTCTTAGTCTCCTTCAGGGTTGAGGTGGCATTTTCAGCCTCCACCTTGGATTTTTGTTGAGCTGGTTTTTTTTCTCATGCATGGCATGATGTCCTCCCGCATTAGAGCTTGCTTTTGTGGTTTTCATTCATAGTTAATGAAGTAATATTTTTGAAAACAAAAAGGTGCTAAGCCAAGAAGTAACTCATACAAGCCGCTATGGGCTGAAGCAAAAGGCTCAATAAGGCCCTTGCCGAAAGCTAAAGTGCTAAACTAGTGAACAAAATAGTAGAGTAGCAAAATAGTAGAAGAGTATCAGGTGCTCAGAGCTAACGCTCCTAGTACACGCCCAATTTCCATATATCCAGGTACCCTGGTGGCTCTCATGGGATGTGAGAATGTATCCACAAACTTGTCAAACATTCAGTGCAACTACTGTCGTAAGTTTGGACACTATGAAAGAGACTGCCACAAAAGAAGCAGTATGATCAAGGAGGTCAATCTAGCAGCAATAGAGGGAATTTCCGTGGAAGAGGAAATCATTGTGGTGAACATCAAAATCACAGTCATTATGCCAATGAACCTCACACAATGTATCTTGGAAGTGAGGATATGCAAAAGATTGACACAGTGTATATTGACATTGATTGTGAATCCAAGGGGGAATGTAGTTATCAAGTTGACCATACAGATCAAGATCCTTGGTATATTACAAATGATGCATCATATCGACTACAAATGCACAATGAACCCAAATATAGCAAACCAACGAGCTTCAGCCCCATCCTATGTGGCACACTTGACAGTGTAAACACATGCACCACATGCAATACAGTGTAAACACATGCACCACATGCAATACTTGCATCTAATCGGCTGCCCTAGAGTGAGTGAGATGGTGGTGAGTGAATGTATGTGTGACACATGGCAAGCCCACACGAGATAGACCAATATAATGGTTAATCTTAACCCAAAATTACCCCAAGGGTAATTTAATGAACTAAGTCTATAGTTCATCGTCTTTTCCAACAGACCCTTAGTAAGAAGTCCACAAGGACCACAATGCTCCTATGAATAGTAACTACTTTGTATCTGATCCTTTCACAAGCGTGGTAGTGTTTCCTTTTTCCCCAGAAAATTAAAATGTAGACCTCAAAACTTCAAACACTAATTATCCTCAAATCAAAATACAAAAAAGCCTAGTTATCTACAATTAGCAATGAGATAGCAAGATGCAAGTTTCAAATTCGAATCTATCAACTTGTAGCTGCAAAATGGCTACTCCACTGTTATTTTCTCATCTTGTTTTTTTTTGGACAACACTACTTTTTGCCATGTGTCATCTTTCCACAATATTTTTCATCTTTCACCCGTTGATGCTTGTGCTTGCTTAGTCTCTTTAGGCTTTCAACTATGTACTTTCTCGTTGATATGTGTAGTGTCCAAATATATGGTTGGGCTCAATCATTGCAACTTTACTCTTCTTTCCTCATCCTAAAGTGTAGCCAATAATTGATTCAAATACATGCTGTCAACTAACCTAAGCAGCTTTACAATCCTAGAGTTCAAACTTGCAAGCATTGATATACAGTTTTATATGATGATAGACTTGATACATTGAGATGCCACACGGTTTCCTATAGTTTTCATAACATATTGAATATAGAGAGAGAAACAAAAAGCACCAAAACATAAATGTATGCAGCTCCAAAATAGATCTCAATGGCTTTGATATTATACAAAATCAGTTGAATCACCATATGGGGCAATGCCGATTTCTCCTTGAAGAGACGCTACCAACTCCAAAGAGGCACCTACACAAGCAACAAGGCACTCAAAAAATATAGGCAATTCGCATACTACTTGTACCAAAAAATATGCAAATTAAGGCATGCAAGCTCTCTCTCTCTCTCTCTCTCTCTCTCTCTCTCTCTCTCTCTCGTCTCTGCTCTCTGCCCGCCCCACCGGGGTTACCGTTGCCCTCATCCACAGAGCCACCCGCCGCCCCCGACAACCGAGCTCCACTAGGCCGCGTGACGTCAAAGGCCAATCATCTATCGCAGGGTTTTTTCCAGCCTCCCATTTGACGGCCCCTCTATGATTGGTCTCTGATGATCACCACCTGCACATATATATTGTATCTCCCCCCTCTGCCCCATTTTTGGTGCCCCCCCCTTCTTTTTTGTATCATCGGGAGGTAGACACATATTTTTTGTATCAGAACTAGACACACCGTCCTTCATAACCTCTTTCCCGTTTTGAGACCGCCACCGTTATGCTCATTGTATCAGTTGTCTTTAGTCTCATAGACCTTCACAAGTTGAAGGTCGTGCTTTACCAAAAAAGCCACACCAGAAAAGGACTGCTCTCCAGCATAGAAGATATCATAATGGCCTATCTGACCAGCATACATATGCTGATTATGCTCTTGCAAAGCAACTATATCAGGCTGCAATTCCCTGATATACATCCAGACCAGTTTCCATTTGCGACCATCACACATTCCCTGTACATTGAGAGTAACACACTTCAGATGATCAAGCATATTTACAGTTATGGGACAAGTATGTACAGCAACTAACAGGCTGTCTACGTCTGCATTTCCACCCTCCGGACCTCTACCCTAGCATGAAGCATCAGCCTGAGGAGAGGACAAAAGTGCAGCAACTTCTTCTTCAGGAAACAAGGTCTTTAAATAAAAATATATAAAGTAGTTGCATCTTGTGTTAAAACGTGCCTCGCTCTCATAAACCGTGTATTGTTGGTTTACCTGAACAGTGGATACACGGGAGTGAGTTGCTTTAATTCCAGCTATGTATGTATATCGTCGAGGAAACCAATCTTCGTGTCGTTGGAAGTGCTTGGTCTACTTAGATGTGTTATGGATCGGACCATGCATATGGGACCAATAGTAGGGAGCGGAAATCAGGGGGATTCCGCCTTAAGCAAGAGGCCGTCGACTAGCAGTTATCAGAACTGACGATTGGCTAGCCTTGTAATGATGAACGGCGATCAAATAGTGATCTTCCAGTTGAGTACCAGGAAGAAAATGCTAGGAGTGTTGTAGCACTCAAGGCAGTCCCTCAATCTCTTTGTCTCCTATTCTAAGAGTTGTGGCTCTCAATGATCGCCATGGGAGATGGATTATTGTTCAATGCCTTGTTCAAGGGGAAATTTTTGAGTTTCCCAAAGACTTTAATAAACTTTCTTTCTCTCTCTCTCTCTCTCTCTCCCTAGAAGGACATATAAATGACCATGCCGAGGCGACAGGCATGAGAGCTAGAGGGCAGGCAGGATTTCGTGCAGAGCACTCGACTCTAGATCATATCTTCACACTCAGGGCTTTGATTGAGGAGGCGAAGTCACGTAAGCAACGGCTCTATTGTTGCTTCGTGGACTTCAGAAAGGCATTTGACACTGTGCCGCGTTTCAGACTCTTCCAGCGACTCCGTGACTTGGGATTCAATGGGGAGATTCAATGGGCGATCATGGCCTTGTATGAGAGAGTCACAGGTAGAGTCAGGACACGGGCGGGGCTGTCGGGGGAAGTACGCAGTACGATAGGGGTGAAGCAGGGGTGTCCTTTGTCTCCGACACTCTTTGGTCTCTATATCGATGAGTTAGAGACTGATCCACTTTCATGACCAAGTCTGCATTGGGCTCTATCTGCTTGAGATGCCTTGACACACGAATACTCTACTACGGCAAATTAGAGAGTAGCAAGAGGCCACCAGACCAAATGATGCAGTGCACAACTACGCGTCAATGATTTTTACACGTTTGAGTCACCTCTAGGGCACAATGGGGTGCCGAAGGAGGAGCTAGAGCTGATATGCAAGCAATCAAGATCAACAGAGAGAGCCGACACGGGCCCACCGAGAGAGAGACATAGAGACCACCTATGACACGAAGAGCAACTAAAGCGCACACTATTCAGGTCTGGCCTATCACAACTTTTCTCAAGGGAGACTACCCGAGACAAGGGGTCACTCAAAACATAGCCCAACGGGTACAAAGATCGAGGAGAACATGCCCCCCTTCCCATCACAGCGTGAGACAGTGCAACAGACATAGATACGAGATATTTTCACCACTTAAAGACGAGCCACCACAACAACAGGCTTTGGTTGCTAAGTCCTAGCTCTTAGCTTGCCTCACTTCAATTTGTATTTACATTGTATTTGATACTTAATTTTGGTTCGAGTTGTTGAGCTCTTTAGATCAACATAGTACTCAGCAAGGGTCCTAGCGCGGACTTTGCTCCATCCCATTGAGGTATGAGTTTTCCCATTTGTTTTGTGTACTTTGTACTTGTACCGTAAGCCTGTGAGGCCTCCTGCGGACGTTAATACATCTAATCCTATCTACTCCCACCTCCGTCCTCCTGTTGCTGCCTACTCTCTTGTCGCCCAGCCTCTCCCTCCCGTCTCCCATTGCCGACGCTCAGCCTCCCCGTTCGTATCTCCGTACAGCCCAACCTCCCTGTCCGTACCTCCATACACTCCCTCAACCTCCATACAATCGCTTAGCCTCTCCTTTTGTACCTCCGTACAACCATCCGCTTAGCCTCTCCACATAGCCAATACTGTACAACCCGTCTGTGCAGTATAGCCCATACCGTACACCCCATCTGTACCTTCGTTGTACCTCCATCCATACCTAGCCCTAGCCCTAGACGTAGTCCTAGTCCTCCCTAGCCCCGAGTTGGGCTAAACCCCCAACCCAACCTAGGGGTTGGGTTAGGTTAGGCTAGGGGGTTCAACACACAGCCAATTATGGACTGGCCTACCCTCTCCTCCAAGTCCCCCTCAACTCCCTCATCTCCTTCAACATTCATCAACACTCGGTACTCTATAGTTGAGCCATGACATCATCTCCATATGCACGGAATTACCAACAAGAAGGCTCAAAACGACCCATCCTCAGGCAACAGGATCAGATTTTTGATCTACAGTAGGCAGTGAGAGAGCTACGATTGGAGCTAGCAGAAGTAAAGGCCCAACTTCACATTCTGGAGAGCAGGCAGTAATTGATGAGGCTCTTAAATCTTGTAAGGATTCCCCCCCTACAGTCTCTATGGTCAAAGATCTTGTTCACACTGAAGTACAAACTGCTAAGAAGGAAATGATTGTGGAAGTGGACAACAAAGCAAGTATGATATTCAAGCAAAGATTAAAGAACTGCAGCTAGTCTCTCTACAGTCAAAGATCTTGTTCACACTGAAGTACAAACCGCTAAGAGGAAATGATTGTGGAAGTGGACAACAAAGCAAGTAAGTCTGATATTCAAGCAGAGGTTAAAGAACATGAAGCTGATGTTATAATGCGCTGAAGATTAGAATAGGGGGACTCCCAAAAGATTGGTACAAAGAGGAGGACACAGTGTGTAGAATATAGACAAAGATCAAAGCAAGCTTGCCCAACATCGAATGGGTGAATGATGATGAGCAGGATGATGACAACTCCTTGCCAGCTTCTATTTTGCACTATAGAGGTCATGCAATCCTTACTCTGAAGTCAAAAGATATGCGGCTCAAGCTTCTTCGACAATCTTACAAGTTGAAGGGCACCAAAGCATGGATAGCAGAGGAGCTTACACAAGCTCAACTCAAGATTAAGGCAACTGAATTAGCTAAAGTAAGGGCTGCCAAAAAGGATGGAAAATGGGCAGTTTACCATGAGGAGCAGGACGAGGCGCAGGACCATGAGCACAGAGATAGCCCATCTTGCCAGAGAGCACCGATGGTTCCACCCCGAGGATGTACATATGACATGATCCGGCAGCACCGCAGGATGATCTTACACAGAGGCCGTACCCGTCGCTTTATTTCTAGACGACGGAGGATGATGGCAGATTTTCGGAGGAGATTGCTCCATGGAGACTTGGCACCGCCAGCAACCCATTTGACACTTGCCCAGATCTTCACACTCATGGCAGGAGGCATGGTCGATGGCCATGACTTCCATCATTTCTTTGGATCACAGACCCCTTAGGGAAGACGATGTTCCTCATATTTCATATTTTACATTTTGTATCTAGGCATTTTTGGTACTCTATTTCATTTCATTTTGTATCTAGGATTTTTGTAGCCATTTTTGGCATCTTAGCGGTATTACGATGAGGCCACCTAGTTGGCGCATCGTTGATGATGTATTTTCCTTTCGGATGATTTTGTGTCCCATAGGCCATGTATGGCCTTCCGTGGACCTTTAATAAAATTTCTTTCTTTCTTTCTTTTCTCTCTCTCTCTCTCTCTCTCTCTCTCTCTCTCTCTCTCTCTCTCTCTCTCTCCCCCCCCTTTCCTTTTCATTGTCACACCCAGATGTATTTGACTATGTATGATCAGATTTAGGACTCATCACAGGTGATGATGCTCGTTTAGTAGCTCCACCCTTACTCTGGTTTGTATCAGGTTTTCTGTCAGTCTCATACACCGATCGGTCTTCCAAAGACTCTAATAAAATTTCCATCTCTCTCTCTCTCTCTCTCTCTCTCTCTCTCCCCCCTTTCCTTTTATTAGGAGACACCTTGGCATCAAGGCTACTACACCCTACTCTCTGCTACTTCTAGAGACAGGATGCTTACCCATAGAGTTACATGCTTTAAAGAAGGTACTCAGATACATTACAAAGGTCAAAGGCATGGATGCTGAAAGGCTGCCAAAGAGGGCATGGGGAGAAAGTCAAAAGCCCCAAAAGACAAACAAGAGCAAGATCTGAGAAATTGGTTCAGGAAGTGGGAGGTAGAGGAGTACTTGAACTACTCACCAGAGGAGGTAGATGAAGATGCTTTTCATCGTGACCTGCTGAATACACTACACAGGAAATGGCAAACAGCTAAAAATAGAGATAAGTTCGAGTACTACTGCACATTTATCAACCCCCAATATTGGCCCACTTATACGGCAGAGGAGTCAGCCACGCATAAGTACATTTGCACACCTATGGCAATGCATAAGCGGGGGGCTTTGGCTTCACTTCGCACCCGATCACACCAGCTGCAAATTGAAAAAAGTTCAGCTCTCTTCTTGAGGGACATAACAGACTGGCTGATTTGCTACATAAGGCGTCACCCTCAGCTTTAGGAACATTTGTATCTAAGCTTTTCAAGCACAGAAACTCACCTAGACATAAAGGTAGTTTCTCTTATTACCCTCCCCTTTGAGGGAGGAGTCTTTATGTATGTAAGGTTTTGTATTGTTTCAGGTCCCATAGGCCGATTTTTGGTCTTCAGAGGATGATAATATATTCTTCTTCTTCTTCTTCTTCTTCTCTCACTCCCATACCTCTTCTCTATCGCGGGAATATTGCCAGATTCCACACACAGTCACATACCTTGGCAATAGAGACAGGAGCTTGGCTTAATCTACCATGACATGTCAGAGTTTGCAGATTCTCTGATTTGCAGACAGTAGAGATAGAGGCACATATAGCCCTACACTACCCCCGATATGTACACATCAGAGACGACTATCAGCACATACTGGCAGACACCACTCAGATCTCATCAGTTCTCTCCACTGCCTCTCCGGTAGCGTTGGGATCTTTTGTCACTTGTCTTTTTTTGTACCATCAAGAACATCAAAATTCTAAACCCCCCCACAGAGGAGGAGATTTTTGTACTGAGGATTAGGTCCCATGGGTCATTTTTTGGCCCCCCGAGGAAAATAATAAAATTCTACTTCTACTACTACTTCTCTCTCTCTCTCTCTCTCTCTCTCTCTCTCTCTCTCTCTCTCTCTCTTTCACTTGCATTGTATTGCGTAGCACTTAGATGATATTCGACGATGCCTCTTCTTTGTGGCACGTTGATTTTGTGCTATCTTGTATGCAGAGTTCTTGATGTCCCATGGGCCCATTTTGGCCTTTAGTGGACAATAATACACTTACTTCTCTCTCTCTCTCTCTCTCTCTCTCTCTCTCTCTCTCTCTCTCTCTCTCTCTCTCTCTCTCTCTCTCTCTCTCTCTCTCTCTGTGGACAGCCGGGATCTGTTTGTCGCAGTTTACTACTTCCCCCTTGAGATCTCCCACTTTGCCAGAGATATCCGAGGTGATGATGAGACATCCCCATTTGCTGCCCTTAATCAGTCCATCGTTGACTTCTCTAGCCGCAGAGAAGTCCTCGTAGTAGGGACTTCAACGCGAGGACAAGGGCCCGTCAGGTACCACCTCTTGACTTCAGAGATGATTCCACTCTACTGCCAGATGTTGACCTTGAGGAGGCAGGTATGCTACGGGTTTCGGCTGATAGGCGAGGTCCATTCTCATCTTATGGGCAGGCCCTATTAGACCTCGACATGATACATCATCTCATTATCTATAATGGTCTTGACAGATGGCCCGCTTCAGGTGGGTTCACATTATTTCCACATGGGGCAGGCTCCAGTGGTGTTGATTACATCATGGGATCCCCTGTCTTCACATCTCGCATTACTGACTTCACTATAGCACCTCTCCCCCCAACAGCTAATCATACATACCTTTTCGTTAGCATCTCCACCTCCCTTCGCATAGCACCTTCCACCCCACTCAATGCTTACTCCACCTACCACGATATACGCTTTCATCGGCATCACTCACCTTCTTACTCTGGCTGTTTGTACATACTTCTCGCTTATATTGACTTCATACCCCTTTTAGAGGATCGTGCTGCCCTTGTTACCTGCTCACTACACGAGGCTACCATTCACGCTTTCCCCCACACCACCCGCTCCACCCGCCCACCACCCCTTGGAACCGTACCCTGTAATAGTTGGTACGATGATGAGTGTAAGGCCTTACGCCGTCAACTCAGACTTAAAACCAAAAACAGTCTTCCGAGCGCACCGGATACGCTACGCGAATACCGTAGACTAGTACAGAGGAAGAAACTAGACTTCATTCGTCGAAACAAGGAGGAGCTACTGAACATTTTGTTTAGTAACAACTCTAAGGACTTCTGGCCGAGATTTCTAGAAGGACGTTCCCCTCCGCCACTCACTGACACTCAGATCTGCTTTGATTATGCACGCACACTTTATGACATCCCAAATTAGGCAGTCCCTAACCTCTCACACATGCGTCGTCCCACATCCTGCACCCTCTTCACTAGAGGAGGGGTAAAGGATGCCGTAATGAAACTTCATAATGGCCGAGCAAAGGATCATGAGGGGCTATGCACTGAGTTCATTGCATATGGGATTAACCTCCTAGCCCCGATCTTAACAAAGCCTTTTAATGGAGTTGTTTGTTTGGGATTTCCTGGACCATTAACACTATCTCACCCATCCACAAGGCAGGGGATCCCATGAGCCCGGAGAACTACAGGACCATTATGATTGGACATGTCATGTCCAAGATTTATGCATTAGTACTTGACTCCGAGGATAGCAGACTTGCAGAGTGTCGAGGACTTAGAGCAGCAGGACAGGCCGGATTCCAGCGTGATCATGGAACCATGGACCACATTCTCTTGCTCAGATGTATCATCGAGGAGGCAAGGTCACGGAAGCAGAGGGTTTATTGTTCCTTTGTGGATTTCCGCAAGGCATTTGACACGGTTCCGAGAGCCCGCCTCATACGGCGCCTACAGGACTTGGGTTATGACCAGGAGATCATTAGGGCTGTCATGGCACTTTCCGAGAAAGTTTCAGGCAGAGTTCAGGCTGGACAGACGAGATCATGAGCACCATTGGGGTCAAACAAGGGTGTCCTTTGTCGCCTACCTTGTTTGGCCTCTACATTGACGAGCTTGAGACAATGATGCAAACACAAGGGGGTGTAGGTTGCTCTCTTGCGGGCACCCTGATCCAGATTTTGCTCTACGCAGATGACGTGGCTCTCTTGTCTTCCTCAGCAGAGGAGCTTCAGAGACACCTAGACACACTACGGTCCTTTTGTGAGTCTCATGATTTGAAGGTCAACTTGGGTAAAACCAAGGTCATGATCTTCAATACATCTCGAGCCATCATGCGTCACGAGCAGTTCACATTTGCAGGGTCATCTGTTGAGATAGTTTCATCATACACTTATCTTGGGGTTATCTTCTCCGGACCCAGTTTCACTATCAGACCCGCGATGCATGCACACTTGAGTCGAGGGTATGCTTCATTGGCCAGACTAGAGAGGCAATGCTTCTGCTCGCACTTTCAGGATCCACGCACCAAGGGGTTGCTTTTTGACTCCTTGGTACGCCCAGCGGGGATGTACGGCAGCCCTTGTTGGGGGCCAGACTTGTCGGATACAGAGTGGGCCCGTGTGGAGCGGCTACAACTTCTCATGTTATCACAGATGATTCGTGGTAAGTCATCCGTTCCTCACCAGATCATTCAGGCTGAGTTTGGGTCACCCCCTTTCCAGCTAGATGCTGCATTTCAGGTCATCACGTACCTGTACTGAGTTAGGGAATATGGGGATTATACCTCGGGGCATAGCAAGCTACCATGGATAGCTCTATCCTCTTCTATGGCACTTGCAGCACGAGGAGACCAAAGGTGCTGGTATGCACGTACAAAGAGATGGTTTGAGCGATTGGGGCTCCACATGGATAGACTACCTCCCTTCCAGTACAGCATGGATGCTCCGTTTTCTCCCTCTTATCACACGAGGTCAATCACGTTATCCATGAGGATCTACTACAGCTACACACATTTCATACCTAGTTGGGACGGAGTGTACTCCCAGTGAAGCTTAGCTTCTACAAAGATCACTTCTTACATATCACAGCGGAGGGTTTCATTGACCCACCAAGGTACACACAGATTCACCTACCCCACTCGCTGAGGATCTCTCTTGGGCAGTTCCGGATCTCTTCACACAGACTTCACATCGAGAGTGGCAGAGCAGAGCAACTTCCCAAGGAGAGGTGCATATGCACATTGTGTGACATGCAGGAGGTTGAGACAGATAAGCATTTCATCTTCACGTATCCTGTGTACTATGAGATCCGAGGGCGTTTCCACTACCTCTTCAGGGATAGTTATGGGATTTTGGCATGTTTCCTCTCCTACCCAGACCAGCGGTGTTTGGCAAGTTTCATTCATGAGGCACTTAGACAATGTGAGAGCTTACTCCGAGCACGGAGACAGGAGCAGACTTCTTCGTCGACTGATCCCTCTCAGAGCTCTATCACAGAGTTCTTTCAACTAGATCACATGGACCCCCACGAGACGAGGCCTCGACATGACCATGACCCGGAGCCTATGACCCGACAGCTCAAATAGAGGGTCGACACACAGATCACACTTGGGAACATCCCCTCCTTGTTTATAGTCGGAGCCCGACCGACGGGGGTCACAGTAGCCTTGGTCATATTCAATGCTACGACCAGGAGATGTGCCAGGACCGCACCTCTGAGTGGCCGACAGCACTCTATTGCCAACTTCATGCCTCCACTGCCTCATCCATCCTGATATCTTGCTGTTGCCGATGATGATGATGATGATATTGATGACGATGCTGAGAGTGATATAAAGTCGACCATCGACATGACTATGTTGTACTTAGGACTTAGTACTGCCATTCTCCATTTTTGCATTTTGCATTCGTATGGATGCTCGTTTAGTAGCTCCACTACCACAATTTGTTGTATCAAGATTTTCACAGTCTCATAGACCCATCGGTCTTCCGAAGACTTTAATAAACTTCATTTCTCTCTCTCTCTCTCTCTCTCTCTCTCTCTCTCTCTCTCTCTCTCTCTCTCTGCACCAGGAATAGTTCACTTTCGACAGGTCACCAGTTGAGATTGTAACGTCATATACATACCTAGGGGTTCTCTTCTCTGGACCTATCTTTACTATGAGACCGGCGATGTAGGCCCGACTGAGTAGAGAATACGCTTCATTGGCCTGACTAGAGAGGCAGTGCTTCCGTTCACATTTCCAGGACCCGCAAACCAAGGGCTTGCTGTTTGACTGCTTGGTCCGTTCAGTGGGGATGTATGGCAGCCCTAGTTGGAGGTTGGCTCTGTCAGATATAGAGTGGGCTCGCGTGGAGCACCTACAGGTTCTTATGCTATCACGAATGATTCGCAGTAAGCCATCAGTTCCTCACCAGATCATTCAGGCTGAGTTTGGATCATCTCCACTACAACTTGATGCAGCATTTTGGTTATTGCCTACCTATATCGGGTTAGGCGGTACAAAGATTGCACTCCTGGACACAGCAAATTACTGTGGCTAGCATTGTCCTCTTATATGGCACTATCAGTAGCAGGTGGTAAGAGATGCCAGTTTGCACGCATAGAGAGATGGTTTGAGCGATTGGGACTCCAAATGGATAGATTCCCCCCCTTCCAATATAGCATTGACGTGCCTTTTTCCCCTCTCCTGTCTTTTGACGTTAACTAGGTCATTCGTGAGGATCTTTTGCAACTACACACTTTCAGGACCTGGTTGGGACCGAGCGAGCTAGCTTAGGTTCTACAAGATCATTGTTTACATATCACAGCAGAGGATTTTATCGACCCACCAGGATATACGCAAATCCACCTACCCCACTCACTAAGCATCTCTATTTTGGGTCTCTTCACATAGACTGCCCAATGAGATGGCAAGGCCGAGAGTTTGCCCATGGAGAGGCGCTTATGCACATTACAGGAGTTTGAGTTGGAGGTGCATTTCATTTTTAAATGCCCAAAATACTATGAGATTTGAGGACGCTTCTATTGCCTCTTCAGAGACAGTTCTAGGATATGTCCCCCTTTCTCTCCTTTCCAAACCAGAGATGCCTAGCCGCCTTCATTCACAAGGTAGCTAGACACTTGGAGCATCTACTTTGATCAAGGGCACAGGAGCAGACCTCCTAGTATACTCTTCTCAAAGCAGGATCACTGATTTCTTCCAGCCAGACCATGCGAACTCCCATACCACAAGGCCCGTCATGATCATGACACAGAGTCAATGATGCGACAACTTAGACAGAGGGGGATGCATAAATTACACTTGGGGATATTCCTTGTTCAAAGTTGGGGCTCCACCAATAGGGGTTACAGTAGCTCTTGTCAAACGCAGAGCTACGAACTAGTGATGACACAGGACCACGTCCGTGGGCAGCCGCCAGCACTCTATCTCTGACTTTATGCCCTCACTACCTCATCTCCCTTGATGCTCTGATGATGAGGATGTTCATGTTGTGTAGATGATAATCATGCTGACATGACTATGTAGCACTCAGCACTTATCATTTTACATTCTGCATTGGAGTGGATGCTCATACTCCACCCACACATCTTGTTTGTATCAGTAATTTTCACAATCTCATAGACCCATCGATCTTTGGAAGACTTTAATAATCTCTCTCTCTCTCTCTCTCTCTCTCTCTCTCTCACAGCCTCCCTCAGCCTCCCTCAGCCTCCCTGCCTCTCCACCCCCTCCCTCAGCCTCGCCGCCTCAGCGCTCAGCCTCGCCACCTCAGCCTCGCTGCCTCAGCCTCTCTCCGCTCAGCCCCTCCGCCTCAGCCTCTCCGCCTCAGCCCCCCCCCTCACCCGCTCAGCCTCGCCGCCTCAGCCTCTCCGCCTCAGCCCCCCTCACCCGCTCAGCCCCTCCGCTCAGCCTCGCCGCCTCAGCCTCGCCGCCTCAGCCTCTCCGCCTCAGCCTCTCCGCCTCTCTCTCTCTCTCTCTCTCTCTCTCTCTCTCTCTCTCTCTCTCTCTCCCCCCGCTCAGCCCCTCCGCTCAACCTCTCTGCCTCAGCCACCCCTCACCCGCTCCGCCTCCCCTCCACTCAGCCTCTCCGCCTCAGCCCCCCCTCACCCGCTCAGCCTCTCTCTCTCTCTCTCTCTCTCTCTCTCTCTCTCTCTCTCTCTTTCTCTCTTTCTCTCTCTCTCTCATCGCGCATTTTTTGAAATCTCTCTCTCTCTCTCTCTCTCTCTCTCTCATCGCACATTGGCAGCGCTCGCTATCTCCCGCTTTTCAATGTTGCCGGTTTCCCGTAATTAAACATGGCCGACACCGTCGAGCATGTTACAGAAGCAGCAACAGCAGCAACATCAATGGCCGCCACGACCGATATGCTGCACTATAGTAGAAGAGGACTTGCATCTTCTTCAAAGGACAGCACAGTGCCCGCACTTGCCGCACTCCCAGTCGCAGGTACACCGGTTTCAGCTCCATTATCTCATCTTCCGCCCATAGCTACTTTGTACCCGCAGTTTTTTTCACCCCTCCCCTCTCAGGTTCCTTCTTCTCCTACCCCTTCTCCACCCTTTTTGCTCTCCCTCTCACAGCCCTCTGTCACCTCTTCCCCTTTGTTGCCTATTTTACCTACTTTGCCAGAGGCTCCCTCCTCCTCATCCTCTCTACAGACTTTACCCATCCCCTCCTCTCCATCCCCGGTACCCACTTTCTCTCCCCCTTTCCAGCCTTCTCCTTCATCCCCGCTACCCACCTTACCGGTTTCCCCCTTTCTCCCTCTCTTTCTCCTTCCATGCCTTGCACTGTTTGTCCTTGCCGCCACATCCTACCAGAGCTTCAGCACTTTGAGACCCACCTCCGAGCTGCTCTTCTTCAGATGCTTCACAGGAAGGACGAGACCATTGCTCTACTTACAGCTCAGGTTGCATCTCTTGCTGATCGAGTGACACAGCAGGATCGGGAGATCTTGTCTATTAGGATAGATCTTCAGGTCTTACAGGCGACTCATAGGACTCTTGCTGGAGAGATTCATGGACACACAGAGCGAGTGCAGCAGATCGAGACTCGCGTTCAGCACATAGACACATCTCCCACTACAGCAGTAGCAGCGGTTGAGGAGCGTTTGACCTCCCTTCAGACAGAGGTCCAGAGAGCCAGAGAGTGGGTGGATGTCGTTCGCCGTCAGCCATCACAGCCTCAGAGATCGACTGTATCAGCTACATTGGCCGAGTCACAGCAAAGGGCCACAAAGGCCCTCAACATTCGCATTCGTGGTGTCTTGCCCTCGGCAACAGAGTCCACGATGACACAGGCTATGACCTTTGTCTCTCAGACATTGGGAGTACAGGATCATGGCATAGTAGGAGCATATAGAGTCGGGAGGGATCGTACTAGAGAGCAGCCCCTCATTATCAGATTCAGAGATGCCCAGGCACGTCTAGCTGCCCTTAGGAGGAGAGGGACACTCAGAGACCACCCACAGATTTCCATGGACGAGGATCTGACTCAGATACAGGTTGAGGAGCGCAAGGCGCTCATGCCTCAGATAGATGCAGCCCGAGCTCAGGGCAAGTGGGCAGTGATCAGGGATGGCAGACTCATCACAGGCACCTTGAGGCGTGCTCCCACAGTGCTTAGAGATGGCAGACCAGCAGATATAGCCCCACCTCCACCTCCTGCTCCGACCGCTTGACGGGACAGGGCCCATGGGACACACCACCCATCAGATAGTCTACGCATCGCTGTATGGAACTGCAATGGTTCTTTTACAGCACAGCCAGGCAATCTACGGGGGGCATTCTTTGGGAGAGATATCATCTTTTTCACGGAGACACACGAGAGTCCAGAGAGACCTTTGCCACGAGTGACAGGGTATACATGGAGATCTGCTTTCAGGCAGCACACTCGGACATTTGGAGTGAGAGGATCTGGAGGAGTGGCCATTTTGTACAGAGAGCATCTCGATCGGATCATCACAGTGGAGAGAGCGGATTCACATGCCCGATTCTTGTGGGTACGCATCCGCCGCAGAGCCCCTCAACGAGATCTTTTTATTGCAATTTGCTACTTCCCCCCGGCGCAGTCGATCTATTCTTCCACTGGACTAGGCCAGTCCATATTTGAGGATCTCTCAACGGACATTCCAGATTTTTCACATCGCGGAGAAGTCATCCTTTTAGGAGACTTCAACGCGAGGACCTCAGACAGACAGGCCCTCACTTATGACTTCATGGAGAATCCGGTCATACTCCCAGCATTTCACGATGATAGCCTCTGTCAGACTTCATCAGACTGCACAGTACAGCCCACAGATCAGGGACGTCAGTTACTGGAGCTCCTCACCTCGCACGGTATGGTCATTTATAACGGCTTGCCCAGGTGGCCACAGTCTTCCATGCCTACATTCTCTTCTGCTTCTGGGCGTGGTACTAGCGTGATCGACTACATCATAGGTCCCCCGACTCTAGTCCCTTCCATCCATAGCCTTACTGTTAGCCCCTTCATGCCCTCTGCCGACCATGCACTCATCCACTTTACTTTGACTCATGTCTCCCATGACCCACCCCCCCCTCGTTATCACGACCGCCAACCCTATTATGAGGTTCATTTCGACCACCAGTTCGTTGATGTATATAGCCAGAACCTCAGCCGCCTACTCCGTCCTCATCTATTAGATGCTCTACCATCCACGCAGGACCGGTGGAAACTTGTACATACTTCACTCGTTTCTGCCGCTCACATGTCGTTCCCTGCCACATGTCATTCGTCTAGTCCCCCACCGGTTGGTCTTGTTCCTTGCAACGGTTGGTATGACGAGGAGTGTAAGGAACTCCGTTGGAAACTTCACCTTGAGACCAAGGAGAAGTCTCCCCTCCTTGCCGAAACCAAGAGAGACTACAAGTGGTTGGTTAGGCTCAAGAAACGCCAATTTCTAGCCCAGAATGAGGAGGAGCTGAGAAGCTTGCTTTTCAGCTGTGACTCCAAGGAATTCTGGAGAAAATTCCTTCGCTCGAAGTCTCAGAGCCCCCTCACAGATCCACATGTCTGGTCTGCATATACTTCAGCTCTATACGATGTTCCAAATCAGCCAGCCATCGATTTATCCCATACCCCTAGGCCAGCTTCATCTAGTCTCTTCACACCAGAGAGTGTCCGTGCAGAGTGTCCGTGCAGCAGTCCACCGATTGAAGAACGGGAGAGCTAAGGATCATGATGGATTGCAAGCGGAGTATGTAATCCATGGGATTGATGCCTTAGATTTTGTTCTTTCCCGTCTCTTCAATGAGTCTGTTTGTACAGGCCTACCACAGTCCTGGTTAGGCAATACCATAGTACCTATCCACAAGTCGGGGGACCCTATGGAGCCGTCGAATTACAGGACCATCATGATTGGCCACGTTATGGCCAAGATCTATGCATCAGTTTTGGAAAGCCGTATAAATGACCATGCCGAGACGACAGGACTCAGAGCCAGAGGGCAGGCTAGATTTCGCAGGGATCATTCGACACTTGACCAATCCTCACACTCAGGGCACTGGTAGAGGAGGCGAAGTCACGAAGGCAATGGCTTTATTGTTGCTTCGTGGACTTCAGGAAGGCATTTGACACAGTTCCGCGATTCAGATTGTTTCAGAGGATTCGTCAGATGGGCTTCAGTGGAGAGATACAGTGGGCTATCATGGCTTTGTATGAGAGGGTCACTGGTCGGGTTCGGACACGTGAGGGGCTCTCAGAGGAGGTATGCAGCATGATTGGGGTGAAGCAGGGTTGCCCGCTCTCTCCTACTCTCTTTGGATTATATATTGATGAGCTAGAGATGTTTGTACAGATGACAGGCGGTGTGGGCTCTACTCTCTCAGGATCCTCCATTCCTATCAACCTGTATGCGGACGATGTGGTTCTCATTTCCTCTACTGCTCAGGGCCTCCAGGCACATATTGAGGCACTCCACAGGTTTTGCCAGGACAGGGGGTTGACCGTAAACCTTGGCAAGACCAAGGTTATGGTTTTCAACACCTCTGATCGTATTTACAGCACGGATGAGTTTTGCTTCACTTATGACGGACAGCCCATTGAGCTTGTTAGAGAGTACACTTATTTGGGGGCAATTTTCAGGGGACCGGTCTTCACCATGACATATGCAACACGAGATAGGATTAGTAAAGGGTATGCTTTGTTGGCTCATCTTGAGCGTCAGTGTTTTCAGTCCCACTTTCAGCATCCCGATACGAAATCCTTGCTTTTTGATACATTGGTGAGACCAGCTGCGATGTATGCAGCTCCTTTCTGGGCAGGAGACCTCGGCGCTGCAGATTGGAGACGAGTAGAGAGGTTACAGATCATCATGTTCTCTCGGCTCATTAGGGCCAAGGCTACAGCTCCGCACGAGATCATGCTAGCAGAGTTTGGAGCTACTCCCCTTGCATTGGATGCAGCGTTTCAGTCGGTCATGTATTTGCACAGGGTTAGGGAGTTTGGAGACTCAGCAGCAGGCAGAGCTCGGTTGCCATGGTTAGCACTTGCATCCTCTATGGAGTTGGCACGATCTGGGGCCCGATACTGCTGGTACTTCAGACTCACTAGGTGGCTCACATCTCTTGGACTAGACATGGATAGACTGCCTCCCTTCCCATACAGCATGGATGCCCCTCATCTCGAGTTGACTCGCCACGAGCTTAGCCAGGTCACGAGAGTAGACTTGCTGCCGCTTCATACGTATCGCACTTGGATTTATCCCACGCAGCTTCCGACGAAGATGGCCACATATCGTGACCACTTCCTTCGGATCTCAGAGGATGGGTTTGTCATTCCACCACGCTATACAGGTATCCACATGTCCCACTCACTCAGGATTGCACTTGGCCAGCTTAGAGTCTCTTCGCATCAGCTCGAGATAGAGGCTGGTATGATGCGACGCATGGAGGATGGACGGCGACCAGGCCGGGAGACCAGGATCTGCCCTTGTTGCACCATGGGAGAGGTGGAGTCAGAGGAGCACTTCATTTGCAGATGCCCGCTATATTATGAGCTCAGAGGTAGATTCCACTGTCTCTTCACGGATGGCTTTGGACCTCTCTCACGAGTGATGGACTACGAGGATCACCATTGCCTAGCTCTTTATGTCAGGGAGGCCACTATGCTTCGACGAGACTACCTCAGAGACCATCAGCACAGACCGGAGCGTGATAGAGCCCAGCCTGATAGAGCTCAGGCACACGCTATACCAGAGGACAGAGACCAAGAGGAGCATGAGGAGGTCAGAGCTCACACAGGACACATGCCTCCACCCTGTGGATGTACATATGAGATGGTTTGTAGACGCCGCAGGATCTTGTTACATAGGGGACGTACTCGCCGCTTCATCTCCAGACGATCCAGGATGATGGCAGCTTTTCGGAGGAGACTTACTCATGGAGATCTCGCCCCACCAGCCGCTCACCTCACCTTTGCTCAGATTTGTACTCTCATAGCAGGAGGCAGAGTCAATGGACAGGATTTCCAGTATTATTTTGGTTCTCAGACTCCGTGACACCTGGACTTGTATCTTTGCATTGGCATATTGTACTCATCCCCCCATTTTGCACCCAGGGGCGGTTTCCTTGCATCTAGTTTACTTTGTATTTAGGCTCAGATTTGACATTATGTACTTTCACTTGCATTGTATTGCGTAGTACTTAGATGATATTCGACAATGCCTCTTCTTTGTGGCACGTTGATTTTGTGCTATCTTGTATGCAGAGTTCTTGATGTCCCATGGGCCCATTTTGGCCTTTAGTGGACACTAATACACTTTCTCTCTCTCTCTCTCTCTCTCTCTCTCTCTCTCTCTCTCTCTCTCTCTCATCCCTCCTCTCATACTCTCTCTCAGACCATCACATATCTACACCGGATTAGATCATATGGGGACTGCACATCAGGGAGACAGAGGTTGCCATGGTTGGCTCTCAATTCCTCCATGAGGTTGGCAGCAGAGGGAGACGAGCGATGCTGGTATGCACGAACTCACAGATGGTTTGTGAGACTAGGGTTTCACATCGATAGGATACCTCCTTTTCAGTACAGTTTAGATGCCCCTCCGATAGTCCCACCCACCATCCCGATCGGGCCACGCACCAACCAGGTCATTCGAGAGGATCTCTTGCAGCTACACACCTTTAGGACCTGGTTGGAGCCGAGGGAGCTTCCAGTGAAGCTGAGTTTCTACAGAGATTACTATCTTCATATTTCGGAGGAGGGATTCATCACACCACCAGGGTACACTGAGCTTCATATGCCTCACTCACTACGGGTCTCCATCGGACAGTTTCGGGTATCATCACACCGCCTCCGCATAGAGAGCGGCAGACCAGAGGGGATCCCTAGGGAGCTAGGGAGCATCGCTTATGCATATTGTGCGACTATCAGAAGGTTGAGTCGAAGCAGCATTTTATTTTCCGGTGCCCAGTGTACTACGAGATATGATGTCGCTACCACTATCTCTTCAGAGACGGATCTGGGCTCCTTTCCAGATTCCTTGCCTACCCAGATCAGAGATGCCTCGCTCCCTTCATTCACGAGGTGGTCTGACTCAGAGAGTACTTACTCAGGCGACTGAGGCTGGCCACATCATTAGACACCTCTCAGAGCAGGATCAGAGAGTTCTTCCCATCGAGTGACATTGATCGTCCAGTCTCTAGCCGCAGAGGTGACAGAGACCCCGACAAGAAGACCGCAGCATGACACACGAGACATCGAGGGGACACACCGGTCACTCCGGGGGACCTCCCGTCATTGTTTAGACCCGGGATATGTCCCACGGGAGTCACGGTGCCTCTAGTCTTGTGTCGAGCCTCGTCTAGGAGACCGAGACGCACAACACCCTTTGACAGGCGCCAACGTCCCATCACCGGCTATGCACCAGCCAGGGCGACATGACATAAGGAGGATTCCGCTCCACTCCAGTCTTTTTCTTTTCATTGTTACATCTAGATGTATTTGATTAAGTATGATCAGACTTAGGATTCAACACCGGTGATGATGCTCGTTTCAGTAGCTCCACCCTTACTGTGATTTGTATCAAGTTTTCTTTCACTCTCATGGACCCATCAGTCTTTCGAAGACTCTAATAAAATTTCTTCTTTCTTTCTCTTCTCCCCCTCCTCCCCCCCATGCTCCCCGCCCTCCCCCCCCCTCTCTCTCTCTCTCTCTCTCTCTCTCTCTCTCTCTCCCCACCTCCCCCTCATCCCTCCTCTCACACACTCTCTCTCTTCTCACCTACTCCCCCCCCACTCTCCCCCCCTCCCCTCCACCCCCCCCCTTCTCTCTCTCTCTCTCTCTAAATCGGTCTTCCGAAGACTCTAATAAAATTTCTCTCTCTCTCTCTCTCTCTCTCTCTCTCTCTCTCTCTCTCTCTCTCTCTCTCTCTCTCTCTCTCTCTCTCTCTCTCGGGAGTATAGGGAATATACCTCACAGCGTAGCAGGCTACCATGGATAGCTCTATCCTGTTCTATGGCACTTGCAGCAAGAGGAGATCAGAGGTGCTAGTATGCACGTACAGAGAGATGGTTTGAGCGACTGGGGCTCCACATGGATAGACTACCTCCCTTCCAGTATAGCATGGATGCTCCGTTTTCTCCACTCTTATCACACGAGGTCAACCAAGTTATCCCTGTGGATAGCTCTATCCTGTTCTATGGCACTTGCAGCAAGAGGAGATCAGACGTACAGAGAGATGGTTTGAGCGAATGGGGCTCCACATGGATAGACTACCTCCCTTCCAGTATAGCATGGATGCTCCGTTTTCTCTGCTCTTATCACACGAGGTCAACCAAGTTATCCCTGAGGATCTACTAGCTACACACTTTTCATACCTCATTGGGACCGAGTGAACTCCCAGTGAAGCTTAGCTTCTACAAAGATCACTTCTTACATATCACAGCAGAGGGTTTCATTCACCCACCAGGATACACACAGATTCACCTACCCCACTCACTGAGGATCTCTCTTTGGCAGTTCCGGGTCTCTTCACACAGACTTCGCATCGAGAGCGGTAGAGCACAGCGACTACCCAGGGAGTGGCGCATATACACACTGTGTGACATGCAGGAGGTTGAGACAGAGGTATTTCATCTTCAGGTGTCCTGTGTACTATGAGATCCGAGGACGTTTCCACTAGGGATAATTATTGGATTTTAGCCTGTTTGCTCTCCTACCCAGACCAATGGTGTTTGGCACGTTTCATTCATGAGGCACTTAGACACCGCGAGAGGATACTCCCAGCATGGAGACAGGAGCAGACTTCTTCCTCGGTTGATCCCTCTTAGAGCTCTATCACGGAGTTCTTTCAGCTAGATCACATGGACCGCAATGAGACGAGGCCTCAACACGACCGTGACCCGGAGCCCGTGACCCGACAGCTCAGACAGAGGGTCGACACACATATTACACTTGGAAGACATCCCCTCCTTGTTTAGAGTCGGAGCCCGACCGACGGGGGTCACAGTAGCCCTAGTTAAACGCAGAGCTACGACCAGAAGACGTGCCAGGACCGCACCTCTGAGTGGCCGACAGCACTCTATTGCCGACTTCATGCCTCCGCTGCCTCATCCATCCTAATATCTTGTTGTTGCCGAGGATGATGATGATATTGATGATGATGCTGAGATTGATATATAGTCGACCATCGACATGACTATGTTGTACTTAGGACTTAGTACTACCATTCTGCATTTTTGCATTTTGCATTGGTATGGATGCTCGTTTAGTAGTTTCACTACCACAGCTTGTTGTATCAGGATTTTCACAGTCTCATAGACCCATCGGTCTTCCGAAGACTTTAATAAACTCTCTCTCTCTCTCTCTCTCTCTCTCTCTCTCTCTCTCTTAAACGATTTCTCATAGGGGAGTTAAGGGTGCACAAACACCGTACCCACGCCAATAGGATACTACATAGAGCAATGGAAGCTACGCGAATCGCTGGATGGCACAAAGGGGGGCTGAAATGGATGGAATTACGCGGTATAACCGTTGCTGATATCCCCGAAGATGCATGTGAAATCAGGGAGTTAGTGACGCAGGGAATGCTACAGAAGCTATGGCAAGAACCAGGGGCGAAATTGCAGTTTTATAAGCAGGAAATCAATCCGATGGACAGCTATGGAATGCAGAAATAGCTCGGGGAAGACATATCAATATTTAAAAGACATTTCATCTGTAAAATCAGAACCAGCTCACATGATCTCGAGGTGGAGAGAGGAAGATGGGCAAGACCCAAGGTACCAAGAGAGGAAGAGTATGTAATATCTGCCCCACAGGAGAAGTAGAAAATGAGCAGCATGTACTCCTAACATGTTGAGCATATGCGCAAATTAGAGAATGTTATGGGGGCAATAGAAGCAACCTGAAATCCCTACTGGAGTGGCCAGCCAAAGACATAGGCAACTACATAAAGGAAATTTTAGAATATCGCAACAAAGTACTTGGTCTAGCACACAAGCTAGCACAGCAAGTACTCACTACATAGCACATAGCGCATTTATGCTTGTATTTATGCTATTTTCTTTCAATGGATGTAAGCAATCACTACTTGTTAATAGTGATCGCTGTCCCATAGATCCTGAAGGGTCTCACAAGGATGTTAATACAATCATATCATCTCTCTCTCTCTCTCTCTCTCTCTCTCTCTCTCTCTCTCTCTCTCTCTCTCATAGATCGAAAGTCTCTCTTCCTCCGCCTCTTCCTCCATGTACAGCCGCTCCCCGTACAGCCACTCAGCCTCTCCGTACAACCGCTCCCCACTCAAGCCTCCCCATACAGCAGCTCCTCATAGTCACTCAACCTCTCCCCATACTGTACAATCCATTCGTACCTTCATCATACCTCCGTCCGTACCTTCTTCCGTACCTCCGTCCTAAGTACTACAACGCATCGTCCGTACCTCTGTCTATACCACAGCCCATGCTGTACCTTCGTACCTCCGCTCGTCAACACCTCTCCATACCTTTCCTCCAAACCTAGACATAGTCCTAGTACCCGTCAGAAGCAGCCAAACTAACCCTAACCCCGAGTTGGGCTAAACCCCCAACCCAACACGGGAGTTAGGTTAAGCTAGGGGCTTCAACAGACAGGCAATTATGGACTGGCCTACCCTCTCCTCCAAGTCCCCCTCAACTCCCTCAACTCTTTAAACATCCAACAGGACTCTGTACTCTACAGTTGCAGCCATGACCCTCTCCATATGCACGGAACTACCAACAAGAGGCTCAAAACGACCCATCCTCGAGCAAAAGGATCAGATCTTTTATCTGTAGCAAGCAGTGAGAGAGCTACGATTGCAGCTGGCCGAAGTAAAGGCCCGACTTCACACTCTGGAAGGGCCTGGTAAGCAAGCAGTAAATGATGAGTCTGTAAAATCTTGTAAGGATTGCCCCCCTACCCTACAGCTAGGCTCTACAGTCAAAGATCTTGTTCACACTGAAGTACAAACTGCTAAGAAGGAAGTGATTGTGGACGTGGACAACAAAGCAAGTAAGTCTGATATTCAATCAGAGATTAAAGAACACGAAGCTAGATGTGATAATGCACTGAAGATTAGAATAGGGGGACTCCCAAAAGATTGGTACAAAGAGGAGGACACATATAGTGAAATATTGACAAAGATCAAAGCAAGCTTGCCCAACATTGAATAGCAGAGAAGCTTACACAAGCTCAACTCAAGATTAAGGCAACTGAATTAGCTAAAGTCAGGGCTTCCAGAAAGGATGGAAAATGGGCAGTTTACCGTGAAGGCATAGCCCTAATCAGAGAGTTTAAATCAAAACCATTGTATCAGGTTTTTAATAGTCTCATAGACCCATCGGTCTTTCGAAGACTTTAATAAACTTTCTTTCTTTCTTTGCCTGAGATGTCCGAGAGGAGATGGAGACATCACCATACGCAGCTCTCTACGACGACATTGTCAACTTCTTGAGGAACGGGAAAGTCCTCTTGGTTGGGGCCTTCAACACGAGGACAGGGGCCTGTTAGGTACCCCTTCTCGACTTCAGAGATGATTCCATTTTACTACCAAACATTGATCTAAAGGACGCAAGTGTGCTGCGAGTTTCAGCTGATAGACGAGCTCCGGTCACATCTTGCTCTGTTAGATCTAGGCAGGAGGTATGATCTCATTATATATAATGGTCTTGTTGGATGGCCCTCCTCAGGTGGTTTTACCTGCTTTCCACATGGAGGGGGCTCTAGCGTTGTTGATTACATCATGGGATCCCCTGCCTTCATCTGTCGTATCACTGATTTCACTGTCGCATCCTCTCCTCTCAGGGCCGCTCACACATACCTCTTCTTTAGGAGGATTACCAAAAAGCGAGTGAGGAAAAGTGAGCAAACCAAAAAAAGCGAGCAAGAAAAAGTGAGCGAGCCAAAAAAAAAAATCAAAACAAAACAATAATAGATTGACAAATACTAATTTTAGTAACTGTATAAGTTCTTCAAAAGTCCCTGAGAGAAAGAAAGAAAGAAAGAAAGTTTATGAAAGTCTTCGGAAGACCGATGGGTCTATGAGACTGTGAAAATCCTGATACAACGAGATGTGGTAGTGGAGCTACTAAACGAACGTCCATACCAATGCAAAATGCAAAATGCTAAAAATGCAGAATGGCAGTACTAAGTCCTAACTACAACATAGTGATGTCGGTGGTCGACTATATATCAATCTCAGCATCATCATCAATATCATCATCATCCCCAGCAACAGCAAGATATTAGGATGGATGAGGCAGTGGAGGCATGAAGTCGGCAATAGAGTGATGTCGGCCACTCAGAGGTGCGGTCCTGGCACGTCTCTTGGTCGTAGCTCTATGTCTAACCAGGGCTACTATGACCACCGTCGGTCGGGCTCCAACTCTAAACAAGGAGGGGATGTCTCCAAGTGTGATCTGTGTGTCGACCCTCTGTCTGAGCTGTCGGGTCACGGGTTCCGAGTCCCGGTCATGTCGAGGCCTCGTCTCATTGGGATCCATGTGATCTAGCTGAAAGAACTCCGTGATAGAGCTCTGAAAAGGATCAACCGAGGAAGAAGTCTGCTCCTGTCTCCGTGCTCCGAGTATCCTCTCGCGGTGTCTAAGTGCCTCGTGAATGAAACCTGCCAAACACCGCTGGTCTGGGTAGGAGAGGGAATGGGCTAAAATCCCATAACTATCTCTGAAGAGGCAGTGGAAACGTCCTCGGATCTCATAGTACACAGGACACCTGAAGATGAAATGCTCCTCTGTCTCAACCTCCTGTATGTCACATGTGTGCATATGCGCCGCTCCCTGGATAGTCGCTCTGCTCTGCCGCTCTCAATGCGAAGTCTGTATGAACAGACTCGGAACTTCCCAAGAGAGATCCTCATCGAGTGGGGTAGGTGAATTTGTGTGTATCCTGGTGGGTCAATGAAACCCTCCACTGTGATATGTAAGAAGTGATCTCTGTAGAAGCTAAGCTTCACTGGGAGTTCACTCGGTTCCAACCAGGTCCGAAAAGTGTGTAGCTGTAGTAGATCCTCAGGGATAACCTGGTTGACCTCGTGTGATAAGAGCGGAGAAAACGGAGCATCCATGCTATACTGCAAGGGAGGTAATCTATCCATGTGGAGCCCCAGTCGCTCAAACCATCTCTCTGTATGTGCATACCAGCACCTCTGATCTCCTCCTGCTGCAAGTGCCATAGAAGAGGATAGAGCTATCCATGGTAGCCTGCTACGCTCCGAGGTATAATCCCCATATTCCCCAACTCGGTACAGATATGTGATGACCTGAAATGCAGCATCTAGCTGTAAAGGGGGTGACCCAAACTCAGCCTGAATGATCTGGTGAGGAACGGATGACTTACCACGAATCATCCGTGATAGCATGAGAACCTGTAGCCGCTCCACACGGGCCCACTCTGTATCCGACAAGTCTGGCCCCCAACAAGGACTGCCGTACGTCCCCGCTGGGCGAGCCAAGGAGTCAAAAAGCAACCCCTTGGTGCATGGATCCTGAAAGTGTGAGCGGAAGCACTGCCTCTCTAGCCTGGCCAATGAGGCATACCCTCTACTCAAGCGTGCCTGCATAGCGGGTCTCATAGTGAAGCTCAGTCCGGAGAAGATAACCCCAAGATAAGTGTATGATGAAACTATCTCAACAGATGACCCCGCAAATGTGAACTGCTCCTGACGCATGATGGCTCGAGATGTATTGAAGATCATGACCTTGGTTTTACCCAGGTTGACCTTCAAATCATGAGACTCACAAAAAAACTGTAGTGCGTCTAGGTGTCTCTGAAGCCCCTCTGCTGAGGAAGACGAGAGCCACGTCATCTGCATAGAGCAAAATCTGGATCAGCGTGCCTGCAAGAGAGCAACCTACACCCCCCTGTGTCTGCATCACTGTCTCAAGCTCGTCAATGTAGAGGCCAAACAAGGTAGGCGACAAAGGACACCCTTGTTTGACCCCGATGGTACTCATGATCTCGTCTGTCCACCCGGATCCTACCCGAACTCTGCCAGAAACTCTCTCGTAAAGTGCCATGACAGCCCCAATGATCTCCTGGTCAAAACCCAAGTTCTGTAGGCGCCGTATGAGGCGGGCTCTCGGGACTGTGTCAAATGCCTTGCGAAAATCCACAAAGCAATAATAAACCCTCTGCTTCCGTGATCTCACCTCCTCGATGATATATCTAAGCGTCAGAATGTGGTCCATGGTTCCATGATCCCGCCGGAATCCGGCCTGTCCTGCTCCTCTGAGTCCTCGACACTTTGCAAGTCTGCTAACCTCGGAGTCAAGTACTGATGCATAAATCTTGGACATGACATGTCCAATCATAATGGTCCTGTAGTTCTCCGGGCTCATGGGATCCCCTGTCTTGTGGATGGGTGAGATAGTGTTAATGGTCCAAGTGTGTGGAAATCCCAAACAAACCGCTTCATTAAAAAGCTTTGCTAAGATCGGGGCTAGGAGGTTAATCCCATATGCAATGAACTCAGTACATAGTCCCTCATGATCCTTCGCTCATCCATTATGAAGTTTCATTATAGCATCCTTTACCCCTCCTCTAGTGAAGAGGGTGCAGGATGTGGGACGAGGCATGTGTGAGAGGCTAGGGACTGGCTGATTTGGGATGTCATAAAGTGTACGTACATAATCAAACCAGAGCTGGGTGTCAGTGAGTGGCGGAGGGGACCGTCCTTCTAGAAATCTCCGCCAGAATTCCTTCGAGTTGTTACTAAACAAAATGTTCAGTAGCTCCTCCTCGTTTCGACGAACGAAGTCTAGTTTCTTCCTTCGTACCAGTCTACGGTATTCACGTAGCGTATCTGGTGCGCTCGAAAGACTGTTTTTGGTTTCGAATCTGAGTTGACAACGTAAGGCCTTACACTCATCATCGTACCAACTATTACAGGGTACGGTTCCAGGGGGTGGTGGGCGGGTGGAGCAGGTGGTGTGGGGAAAGGCGTGAATGGCAACCTCGTATAGTGAGCGGGTGACACGGGCAGCACGATCCTCTAAAAGGGGTATGAAGTCAATATAAGCGAGAAGTATGTACAGACGGCCAGAGGAAGAAGGTGAGTGATCCCGATCAAAGCGTATATCGTGGTAGGTGGAGTAAGCCCTGAGTGGGGTGGAAGGTGTTGTGCGAAGGGAGGTGGAGATGCGAAAGAAAAGATATGTGTGATCAGCCCCTGGGGGGAGAGGTGCTATAGTGAAGTCAATAATGCGAGATGTGAAGACAGGGGATCCCAATGATGTAATCAACAACACTGGAGCCCCCCCCATGTGGAAAGCATGTGAAACCACCTGAACCGGGCCATCTGTCAAGACCATTATAGATAATGAGATCATGTATTCTGCCCACGTCTAATAGGGCCTGCCCATAGGATGAAAGTGGACCTCGCCTGTCAGCCGAAACCCGTAGCATACTTGCCTCCTCAAGGTCAATATCTGCCAGTAGAGTGGAATCATCTTTGAAATCAAGAAGTGGTACCTGACGGGTCCTTGTCCTCGCGTTGAAGTCCCCCACTAGAAGGACTTCTCCGCGGCTAGAAAAGTCAACAATGGACTGATAAAGGGCAGCAAATGGGGATGTCTCATCATCACCTCGAATATCTCTGGCAAAGTGGGAGGTCTTCGGGGGGAAGTAGCAAATTGCGACAAACAGATCCTGGCTATCCATGTGTCGTATCCGGATCCAAAGAAATCTGGAATGTGTATCTCTCTGCTCTACTGAAATGATCCCCCGAAGTGTGGATCTGAAAAGGACTGCAACTCCACCTGAACCTCGAACTCCTCCTGTACCCCTCGTCTCATCTCTGTAGGCAGACTCCCATGTATATCCGCTGACTATTGGGAGAGGGCGCTCTGGACTCTGATGTGTCTCTGTATAGAAGACTATGTCGTGGCCTGTATAGGATTCCGAGAAGTTCCTGGTTCTGACCATAAGGTACCATTACAGTTCCAAATGGTGCAGGACAGGGTCTCGGATATCTGAGTCTCATAGGCCCCGCTTCCCTATGTAGGGGAGGGGGCATGTGTCCTACGAGGGCCTATAAGAAGTCGTCGCTCTCGTACCACTGCCCACTTCCCCTCCTTTTGGGCCTGATCCCGCTGCTGCAGCAAAGAGCGCCTCTCCTCAACCTGTAGAGGTGTGAGATCCTCATCCATAGAGATCGCTGGCTGATCTCGAAGGACTGACCTACGTCGTAGAGCTGAAAGTCGTGCCTGAGTGTCATGAAATCGTATGATCAGGGGTTGCTCTCGGTTGGGATCTCTCCCCACCCGCCATGCCCTCTCTATCCTGTGCTCAGCCACACCCAGGGTAGCAGTCACGAACACAGTCGCATCTACCATCGGTGTAGCCTCAGTGCGTGGGATCCCGCGTACTCTGATGTTGAGAGCCTTACTGGCTCTCTGCTGCTGCTCCATGAGGGTAGCCGAAACGGTGACCCTTGCGGGTTCCCGTTTGACCACGTCAACCCATCTGGAAGTCTCCTCAATAGCAGATTGCATGCTTGCAATCTGTGCCTCGACCACCGGGGTACTCCCTGGGACAGTGTGTATGGCTGTGACCTCCTGTCGGAGCTGCATGATATCCTGTCTGAGTCCCTGAATAAGATCCGCCTGCTCCCGAATGGCACTAGCCTGCTCATGTATGATGCGGCTCCGCTCCTGGTTGAAGCGGACCTGCTCCTGTGCGAAGCGAGCCGGCTCCATCTCACGCTCACGAAAATTATGTATCTCCGTGAGTAGGGCCTCACGGGCCTCTGGTGGGACTGAGAGCGGCGGGCTGAGAGCAGGAGGGCTGAGCGGGGGGCTGAGCGGGGGGGCTGAGAGCGGGGGGCTGAGAGTTGGACCTTTGTCATTGCCAAGGCGTAAAGATACACCCTATCTTCGCTCACTTTTACTCATTCGATTTTTTGTAATCCTCCATGATCAAGTTGTCTCTCTCCACCAACATAAGTGAGATCACCAATGAAATCTTCCACACAAGTCAAAAGTTTCATAGGACTTCTTGAATGGAATAGTCCACATTACATGGATGTGCAAATGCTTGGTTTTTTAGAATATTCACTCTTGGAACAAAACCCATGTTTTTTTGTTTGCAAAAACATCCTCCCTAACGAATCACTCTTACATCCCACCAATTCAACAAAATCTAAAGAGTAAGTACATCTCTTTCTTTAAAATGAATTAAATATCAATCTTTGCTTATAGAAATCAATGGTAGAATCCAAAATAGACAGCATATTGGCATTGTCCCTATTAGGTAAACTTTCCTCTAGATCTGATGCAAAAAATCAGCTATTTGTTTATTAAATTCACATTTTGATTCATGAATTTTTCATAAATGGTGCAAAAGGTCATGATAATCATCTAAATCATGCCTTGCCATTCGTTTTGATATGTAACATGACCCCCTTTGGATTTGTAAATCAAAAGATACAAGACGTCGAAATTCTCATCTTTTGGGCCAAAAGAGGGAGCGTGTTAACGCGCTGCCTGTTTTGGCCCAAAAGATGAGAATTTCATCTTTTGGGCCAAAACAGGCTTTGCGTTAACGCGCTCCCTCTTTTGGCCCAAAAGATGAGAATTTCGATGTCTTGTATCTTTTGATTTACAAATCCAAAGGGGGTCATGTTACATATCAAAACGAATGGCAAGGCATGATTTAGATGATTATCATGAGCTTTTGCACCATTTAGAAAAAATCCATTCATCAAAATGTGAATTTCATGGAATTTTTGCCAGTTTCTTACACTAGATTTAGACCCAAGCCACTTGTAATAACATGTTATGATCATGTTCGTTGTTGAAGTTTTTATTAAATGATGTACTTAAAATATATACTACATGTTGGTAGCCAATGTAGACTTACAAGCTTATGTTATAGTCATTTTCAAAATTATGGTGATACGATAAAGCTTTATTAAAATGATTAGTACATACATATAGTGAGGTTATGTTTTTCTCAAGTGATGCTGTAATTGATAGCCAAAGTATTTCTATTTAAGCTCATCTCATAGAATATAGAACACATTACTAATGTGCACTTGCAATAATATGTTATAATCATGTTCAATGTTGAGGAAGCACTATAAATCTTTACTAACGATAAGTACATACATACAATGAGATTATGTATTGGTAGCCCAACCATTTCTGCTTTGCTCGCTTTTCTCGCTCGCTTATTTGGCCCTGCTCACTCGACATCGCTCGCTTGATCGACTGCCTCCTTCTTTAGTATCTTTAGACCCCATCACACAGTACCTCCCACTCCACAAATCCCTCACACCACTTATCATGACATACATTTCGATCGCAGCCCAGCTCACCTTTACATACTTCTCACATATATTGACTTTATACCCTTACTAGACGACAATGCTGCCGTGGTCACCCACTCACTACACAAGGCTGCCCTTCACACTTTCCCTCACACTACTCGCTCCACTTATCCACCACCACCTGGGACCCTCACTTGTAATAGCTGGTACAATGATGACTGCAAGGCTTTATGCCCTCATCTCTGATTCAAAACCAACAACAATCTTCTGAACGAATCGGAGACGCTACACGAGTATCGTCGATTGGTACACATGCTAATTTGGCCGAGATTTCTAGAAGGGCGGTCCCCCTCACCACTCACAAATACTCAGATATAGTATAACTAGGCACACATGCTCTACGAAATCCCTAAATAGCCAATTCCTGACCTCTCACATAAACCCCACCCTACATGCTTCACATTCTTCACTAGGGGGGCGTGAAGGATGCCATAATGAAACTTCATAATGGCGGAGCGAAAGATCATGAGGGCCTATGCACTGAATTCATTGCATATGGGATTAATCTTAGCAAAGCTCTTTAATGAAGCTGTTTGTTTGGGATTTCCACGCACCTGGACTGTTAACACTATCTCACCCATCCAAAAGGCAGGGGACCCCATGAGCCCAAAGAACTACAGGACCATTATTATCGGACATGTCATGTCCAAGATTTATGCAGCAGTGCTTGATTCTGAGGTCAGTCGATTCGCAAAGTGCCGGGGACTTAGAGCAGCTGGACAGGTTGGCTTCCAAGTTCCAACGCGATCATGAGACCATGGATCACATTCTCACACTCAGGTGTATCATCGAGGAGACGAGGACATGGGAGCAGAGGGTATATTGCTGGTTTGTGAATTTCCGCAAAGCTATTGATACAGTTTCGAGAGCCCGCCTCCCCTGGTGCCTATAGGATTTGGGATATGAGCAAATGAGATCATTTGGGCCGTCATAGCGCTTTACGAGAGAGTCTCAGGCGGAGTCCGTGCAGCGTCTAGGTAGATAGATGAGAACATGATCACTATTGGAGTCAAACAAGAGTGTCCTTTATCATCCACCCTGTTTGGCCTCTACATTGTCGAGCTTGAGAAGGTTGTGCAGACATTGGCGGGGGATGGATGCTCTTTTGCTGGCACGCTCATCCGAATATTGCTATATGCAGATGAAGTGGCACTTTTGTCTTCATCAGAAGAAACCTCCAGAGACACCTTGATGCACTATAGTCCTTTTGTGAGTCCCATGATTTGAAGGTCAACCTTGGTAAAACCAAGGTCATGATCTTCAATACATCTCGAGCCGTTATGCACCGGGAGCAGTTCACGTTTGACGGGTCACCTGTTGAGATTGTTTCGTCATATACATACCTTGGGGTTGTCTTCTCTAGACCTATCTTCACTATAAAACCTGCGATGCAGGCCCACCTGAGCAAGGGATATGCTTCATTGGACAGATTAAAGAGGCAGTGCTTCCGCTCATACTTTCAAGATCCACGGACCAAGGGATTGCTGTTTGACCCTTGGTCCATCCAACGGGGGTGTACGGCAACCCTTGTTGGGGGCCAGCTCTATCAGATATAGAGTGGGCTCAGGTGGAGCGGATAGAGGTTCTCATGCTATCGTGGATGATCCGCGGTAAGCCGTCTATCCCTCACCAGATCATATAGGCTGAGGTTGGGTCATTCCCACTACAACTCGATATAGCATTTCACGTTATCACCTACCTATACCGGGTCAGCAGGCGGTATGGGGATTGCACTTCAAGGAGTAGCAGATTACCATGGCTAGCATTGGCTAACATTGTCCTCTTATATGGCACTATCAGCAGCAACACGTGACCAAAGATGCTAGTATGCATGCACAAAGAGATGGTTTGAGCGACTGGGGCTCCACATGGATAGACTCCCTCCCTTCTAGTATAGCATTGACGTGCCATTTTCTCCTATCCTGTCACACCAGGTCAACCAGGTCATCGACGAGAATCTTTTACAACTACACACATTCCGGACCAGGTTGGAACCCAGTGAGCTTCTAGTGAAGCTCAGCTTCTACAGGGATCATTGTTTACATATCACAGAGGAGGGTTTCATTGACCCACCATGATATACACAGAACCACTTACCCCACTCAATGAGGATCTCTATTGGGCAATTCTGGATCTCTTCACATAGACTGCACATTGAGAGTGCCAGGGTAGAGGTCTACCCCGGGAGAGGTGCATATGCACATTACGTGACATACAGGAGGTCGAGTCGGAGGAGCATTTCATTTTCAGGTGCCCAGTATACTAGGAGATCCGAGGACGCTCTCTTTAGAGACAGTTCTGGGGGTGTTGTCCCGATTTCTCTCCTATACAGGCCAGAGATGCTTGACAAACAGAATACTACTGTTAAACAAACACGAAACCACCACAAGAATATGAGAAACAAGCCACAGTTCTTGACACCTGAAACATGATCTCCCCGAGACAATCTAAGACACTTGCATCAATGCAACTTTTTAGGACTGCATCAATGCATTCCTAAAAAGTGTCGAGAATCCTTAAAAGGCCCAATCATCGTCAATGGTTCCTGCATCTGCCAATCCAGCAACCTCAGCATTTGAAAAAGAGTTGTTAATCTCACAAGCATTCTCTTTATCTCTCTTTGTTCTTTGTCATTTTCTTTCTTGAGCAAAATCTCTTTGTATGACCGGCTTTCCAAAATAGTAGCATGTGCGTGTGTCTACTCTAGGATTCTTCATAGCCTTTCTTCTATCTTTTATAGCATATGCTCTGCTGGTTGTAGTGACTCTTCGCATTTCCCTTCACATAATAAGAGTACTACACTGTCGAGAAAATCAGCACTATCATCAAGATGAAGAATATGAACAGTTTCAGCATAACTAGGAGCCAAACTTTTCAAGCGACTACACTGTCGAGAAAATCAGCACTATCATCAAGATGAAGAATATGAACAGTTTCAGCGTAACTAGGAGCCAAACTCTTCAAGCGAATAGCATTCTTGCCCTCTTGTTCAACACAGGATCCTAACTCATGAGGTCGTTTCAACAATACTTGCATCCGGTTAAGAACTAAGATCCTCCAATTCTCTACTATCGTCTTCTCATCGACATAATGAAAATATTCGCTGCCAAGTGCACGCCCTATCGAGCCAACTGCCAAGTGCACGCCCTATCGAACCAACTGCCTTGTCATTTTGTTGTGTCCATGCAACTGCCTCCTGTTCACCTTCAAGCTTCATCTCAATACCTGCAATTAAACCCCACAGACCTTTTTGCATCAGATATAGCCTTGTGGCTAGCTGCCACAATGGAAAGTTACGGCCTATAAACGTAACAGTTGACCCTTCGACAGCCTTCTCCTTTTTCAGAGGATCCATTGCTCACAAAGTCTCTTATGCCCTTACAAAGTCTACTACGAAGAAAATATTCGTATGGACGAACGACTGCAAACTCTTTCAGAGAACACCCACACCTCACTCAGCAATCATGGAAATCTCACGACCAATCTCAGCGAGTCCTCATGATTAATCAGACTGCTCAACGAAGAGTTTTGCCATTCGGTGACTGCATAAAATGACAAGTATCCCTTGAGACTCTTTCAGAGAAGACCCACACCTCACTCAGCAATCATGGAAATCTCACGACCAATCTCAGCAAGTCCTCATGATTAATCAGACTGCTCAACGAAGAGTTTTGCCATTCGGTGACTGCATAAAATGACAAGTATCCCTTGAAACTCTGTTCATAAAGCCATAAATAGATGCACGAGAAAAGAATGACACAGTTTGATTAATAGTCCTTTATTGACTCCTACACAAACTCACAACAAATACTCTAATCATGGACTAGAGCAATGCATCCCTATGGGGCTTGTTGTTGCTGCCCTTTAAAAAATACTCTCTGAACCACGACACCTATAGGGACTACTGCCGACCCAGCTGAGAATGCACTAGGATATAACACTAGCTCGTGAAGACTACTATGTCATGAGCTACTCCAGTGACTCACATGCGTGCCTTCAACAATGACCTCTACCACCGTTCGGGGATCCAAAAAGAAGAATCACCAAGGTCTGCTCCATTTCTGTAGAAGGTCATAGAACCCACAGGACTCTCCACATTGCATGTTGTTTTCCATTTGTACTCCATGCAGAGGTAGACGCTTTACTTGAAGCTTGATCCAATCAAAGCCAGCCAACCAATTCTCCAATAGCTAGAAACCACATCAAAGTCATCTAGAACCCCCCCAAGAGGATCCCATTGCAGCAGAGCCAAATGGGGAATGATACAATCAGAATACTACTGTTAAACAAATACGAAACCACCACAAGAATATGAGAAACAAGCCAAACAGTTCTTGACACCTGAAACATGATCTCCCCGAGACCATCTGAGACAGTTGCATCAATGCAACTTTTTAGGACTGCATCAATGCATTCCTAAAACGTGTCGAGAATCCTTAAAAGGCCCAATCATCGTCAATGGTTCCTGCATCTGCCAATCCAGCAACCTCAGCGTTTGAAAAAGATTTGTTAATCTCACAAGCATTCTCTTTACCTCTCTTTGTTCTTTGTCATTTTGTTTCTTGAAGCAAAATCTCTCTATATGACCAGCTTTCCAAAATAGTAGCATGTGCATGTGTCTACTCTAGGATTCTTCATAACCTTTCTTCTTTCTTTAGTGAGTCTTCCCATTTTCCTACACTTAAAAAGAGTACTGCACAGTCAAGAAAATCAGCACTATCATCAAGATGAAGGATATGAACAGTTTCAGCATAGCTAGGAGACACCGAGAGAGGGGGATTCCCTTCTTTCGTTTCACGGTTGGTAATGCCAGGAGATTTCAGCTGAGCAGTAGAGGTTGGATTCCCTCCAGAGCCCCCCATTGGGATAGCTTCTTCATCACCGCAGATTTGCGTAGGAATTTCTGGAGGAGGCTCTGGAAATCCCTCAGAAATAGAAAGATCACTCTTTTCTTTTGGCTTTCTATTCATGGAGGGATTGCAGTGAACCTGTGGAGATCACATTTTGGGGCTGATCCCACTTGCCCTCGCTGTCATTCTGCAAAGGAGTCAGTGCTACATTGCCTTTGGGACTGCAATCAAGCAAGAATTGTTTGGAAAGGAGTTTCTCGGATACTCAACATTTTTCATACTTCCCCTTTCTTCATGACTTGGGGCTCAGTCGCATGGTTATCCCTTACTGGGCCCCAGGTGTTTTATGAGGGTGAGCCTTCTTCTTGGGCACTCTCAATCCGCCGTCAGGTGATAGAGCCCTGCTCTCTTCAGGATGTACCACATATTCCTTTCAAAGCTTCACATGTTTCAGTGGACACCTCTTGGGAGATTTTAGCTAGCATTTCCTCTTGGCACATTTGGAGAGCCAGATGCACAGAGGCCTTGGATGACACCCAAATACACCCATCACAGGTGTTCACGGGTATTTGGAGTGACATGGTTCACACTTTGATAGCCATATGGGCTAGCATGCAGGGCCCTTCAAAGGCAGCCTCTTCTAGGAGGACTGTATTTCTTCTAGTTTGGAGGGGTTCTCCCTTTTTCTCGGAGGTTGCTACCAGATTGAGATGGCACTATCAGCCCCAATCCTTTCTTTTTGGCTCTTGAGCTTTCATGCATTGCATGGTGTATCCCGTATTCCTGTATGGAGCTTGCTCTAACCGTTATCTTTAATACTTAATAGAAGTCGCTTTTTTGCCCAAAAAAAAAAAGAACTCTTCAAGAGAATAGCTTTCTTGTCCTCTTGTTCAACCAGAGACACTATGCGAGTATTTTCGATTGGTAAGTAGGAAGAAGCTAGACTTCGTCCGCCAAAACGAGGAGGAACTTCTGAATATTCTGTTTAGTAACAACTCTAAAAACTTTTAGCGGAGATTTCTAGGGGGCAGCCCCCTTCACCTCTCATTGACACTCAAGTCTGGCATAATTAATTATACACGCATGCTCTATGATATCCCAAATCAGCCAACTCCTGACCTCTCACACATACCCCGCCCCACATCCTGCACACTCTTAACAAGGGGGTGTGTGAAGGATGCTGTGATGGAACTTCATAATCGCCGAGCGAAAGATCATGAGAGCCTATGCACTGAATTCATTGCAAATGGGATTAATATCCTAGCCTCGATCTTAGCGAAGCTCTTAAATAAAGCTGTTTGTCTAGGGTTCCCACGCACCAAGACTGTTAACACTATCTCACCCATCCACAAGGCAGGGGATCCCATGAGTCCGAAGAACTACAAGACCATTATGATCGGACATGTCATGTCCAAGATTCACGCATCAGTGCTTGATTCTGAGGTTAGTCGATTCATAGAGATGCACGGACTTATAGCAGATGGACAGGCTAGATTCCGACGTGATCATGGGACCATGGATCACATTCTCACACTTGGGTGTATCATTGAGGAGGTGAGGGCACGAAAACAGAGGATTTATTGCTGCTTTGTGGACTTCCACAAATCCTTTGATACGGTTTCTTTGGGCTGTCATGGTAATTCACGAGAGGGTCTCGGGTAGAGTTTGGACAAGGTCTCGATGGACAAATGAGATCACGAGTACTATTGGGTTCAGACAAGGGTGTCCCTTATCACCAACCCTGTTTAGCCTATACATTGACGAGCTTGAGACGGTCATGAAGACACTCGGGGGGGGGGGGGATGGATGCTCTCTCGCTGGCACTCTGATCCAAAACTCGTTATACGCAAGAGATGACGTGGCGCTCTTATCTTCGTCAGCAGAGGGTCTCAAGAGACACCTAGATGCACTACAGTCCTTTTGTGATTCCCATGATTAGAAGGTCAACCTTGGTAAAATCAATGTCATGATCTTCAACACATGCCGAGTCGTTATGCACCAGGAGCAATTCACTTTCGACGGGTCGCTGCCGCTATAGGTTGTTTCGTCATACACATATCAAGGGGTTCTTTTCTCTGGACCTATCTTTACTATGAGGCCAACGATGCAGGCCCAACTGAGTAGAGGATACGCTCCAATGGCCACATTAGAGAGGCAGTCCTTCCGCTCACACTCTCAGGACCCGTGGACCAAGGGCTTGCTTTTTTACTTCTTGGTCCGCCCAACGGGGATGTATGGCAGCCCTAGTTGCGGTCCGGATCTGTCAGATATAGAGTGGGCTCGAGTGGAGCGCCTACAGGTTCTCATGCTATCACGGATCATTCACAGTAAGTCATCAGTTCCTCACCAAATCATTTTGGCTAAGTTTGGGTCATCTCCACTACAACTTGATGCAACATTTCAAGTTACCGCCTACCTATATCAGCCTACCTATATCAGGTCAGGGGGTACGGAGATTGCACTTCTGGATGCAACAGATTACCATGTCTAGCATTGTCCTCCTCTATGGCACTATCAGCAACAGGTGATCAGAGATGCTGGTTTGCGGGCACAGAGAGATAATTTGAGCGATTGGGGCTCCACAGTGATAGACTTCCCCCCTTCCAGTATAGCATTGACGCGCCTTTTTCTCTGCTCCTCTCTCATGAGGTCAACCAGGTTATTCGTGAGGATCTTTTGCAGCTACACACATTCAGGACCTGGTTGGGACCGAGCGAGCTTCCAGGGAAGCTCAACTTCTATGGGATACATTGTTTACATATCACAGCGGAGGGTTTTATCAACCCACCAGGATATATGCAGTTCCACCTACCCCACTCACTGAGGATCTCTATTGGGCAGTTTCAGGTCTCTTCACATAGACTTCGCATAGAGAGTGGCACGGTTGAGGGTTTGCCCAAGGAGAGGCGCATATGCACATTATGTGACATCTAGGAGACTCAGTCAGAGGAGCATTTCATTTTTAGATGCCCAGTATACTATGAGATCCAAGGACGCTTCTATTACCTTTTCAAAGACAGTTCTGGGATATTGTCCTGCTTTCTCCCCTTTCCAAACCAGAGATGCTTAGCCGCCTTCATTCACAAGGCAGTCAGACACCGCGAGCATCTACTTCGATCACGTAGACAGGAGCAGACCTCCTTGATAGACTCTTCTGAAAGCTCGATCATTGAGTGCTTCCAACCAGACTATACGGGCTCCCACACCACGAGCCCCCTCCATGATCGTGACACAAAGCCAGTGACACGGCAGCTCAGACAGAGGGTTGATGCACACATTACGCTTGGGGATATTTCTTCTCTGCTCAGCGTTGGGGCTCCATTGACAGGTATCACTATAGCCCTTATCAGACGCAGAGCTACGATCAGGAGACGACATAGGACCACGTCCGCGGGCAGCCACTAGAACTCAATACTTATATTTCTGACATGACTATGTAGCACTGATTTGCATTCTGCATTGGAGTGGAGGCTCATTTAGTAGCTCCACCCACACAGCTTGTTTGTATCAGGATTTTTCGCAGTCTCATAGACCCATCGATGTTTCAAAGACTTTAATAAACTCTCTCTCTCTCTCTCTCTCTCTCCCCCTAATATTAAAAAAAGTTTCAACCTAGGGTTGAAACATCCCGAATCGGCGGATCACCTTCCAATATGGTTAAATCTTAACATCCACATTCAATATGGGGAGCAGAAATTTCCAGCAAATCCAGGTGGTTTCAAGGTAAACCCAGAGAAACATAAGAATATGCCGACACTTTGGACACCAAGCTGGAAACAATGACAAATATTACATGGGCAGGCCTTCAGGAAGCAATTGTTGACTCAGCCACACAAACATTTGGAATAGTAACTACAAGGGGAAAGAAGCAGGCCAAAGGGTTACCACACAAGAAATGGTATGATGAAGAATGCAAACAACTGCGTAAAGAACTGAAAAACATAATAGACGCAGCCAGGTATAGGCAATTGGAAAAGACATACAATGCCCTCGCAAGGAAAAAGAAAAGGCAATATATTCTAGAAAGGGAAAAATCTGATCTGATTACTTTCATAAAGAACCCGAGGGAAGGATGGAAACAAGTAAAAGGCAGAAGGAAACAGGTCATAGGGGATATATCAGATGCAACCATGCTTGAATATGTTACCAAGCTGTACAATCACCCGCATGCCACAAGAATGGGGAAGGAAGATTTGTTGGCCATATAAACCAATCCTTTCACCTTTGAAGACATTGAAGACGGGTTAAAAAAGATGGCTAATGGCAAAGCTTCAGATCACATGAAGATACATGCTGAATTTGTGAAATGGACAGGAGACCGAGCAAGAACATGGCTCTTGCACATCTTAACACATGCTTTATTCACCATGGTTTCCCTCAGGAATGGCAAGATATTTGGGTTCAGCCTTTATATAAGGGAGGAGACAAAAATTACAGAACTATAATGGTAAGCTCCACATTAAATTGAGTCACAAATTACAGAAGTATAATGGTAAGCTCCACATTAGCCAAGCTCTTCAGTACATTGCTTGAAATGAAAATCAGTTCATGGGCAGAAGAAGCCCAGAAACGGGCCACTAGACAAGCAGGCTTTCGCAAAGAACACAGGACAGTAGATCACCTCATTACCTTGAGAGTCCTCATGGATGAGAGTAAACTAAGAGGACGTACTCTATTCGGCTGCTTTGTCGATTTCAAGAAAGCATTTGACACAGTCCCGAGAGGAGGATTATGGAAAAGAATGCAAGAAATAGGAGTCCCCTTGGCCTTGAGAGTAGGCATTTCTCGGATCTACAAGAAAGTACTATGCCGACTCAAGCAATCACAGGGCATGTCAGATGTTTTTGAGAGCAATATGGCAATGAAACAAGGCTGCCCTCTATCACCCATCCTGTTTGGCATATGCATTGATCAACTGGAAGAACTCATCAATGAGTTTGTAGCGGAAGAAGGGTTGCAAGGACTGCAACAAGGATTATGGACAGTGCTACTGTTACTATACGCAGATGATGTGGTTCTCTTTGCATACGCCCGACTCTATGCACAAACTACTAAAGGTGCTCAAGACTTTTTGCAGTGAAAGTGGGCTGCAAGTGAATGTACAAAGATATGGCAGTATGTACCAATCAGCCTGAGCATCCTCCTGAGATCACTTTTGATGGACAGATCATTGAATATGTCAGTGCCTTCAAGTATTTGGGGATAGACATCCTGGCGGATCACAGATGGTGGCAATGCATACATAGAAGGATGGATACTGGTTGGGGGAAATACTACCAGTTTGAGAATAACCGCAGGCACACTGACACCAGGAATTGGAAAATTCGAAATGTATTGTTTGATGCATATGTAGCGCAGACAGTGTTATATGGAGTGGAAGTATGGGGAGGCAGTATTTCAGCATCTACATGGAATGAGATAAAAAAAATGCAGAAAGCATTTCTACGTAGGCACCTTGGTGTCAACCCCACTACCCCATACTTAGTGCTTCTATTGGAAACAGGTGGGAGGCCGATCGAATTTCATGCATTGATTAGAGTTATGCAATATTTGCTAGAGGTGCAGCAAATGCCACCAGATAGACTACCTTATAGAGCATGGACTGCCAGCACAAAGCTTCAAAAGAATCACAAAAGTAAGATCATTTGTACAGGGTGCGCGACAGACATAAGGAAATGGTTCAGCCGATGGAAAGTAGATGCATACTTGACCATGCCTCCTAAAAAGGTCACCATGCAAGAATTTCAAATGTCCCTACTGAGCACTCTGCAAAGCCACAGGTTGACAAATGAAAAGAGGACAAAGTTGGAGTATTATCAAGACAACATAAACCCTTCATGTTGGTCTACATACATGTCCATGGAGGCCTTTGCTCAGCCCTACATTAGCACACCTATTCCCCTTCTCTATCACAGAAATATAGACCAGGTTTCGCACCAGATCTCATACGCTTGCTATAGAGAAGGGAGCTTGGATGCATCAGCCCAGACACGCCAAAGTTTGTACTCTCTGTGACTTGCAGTCAGTTGAGACGGAGGCACATGTAGCTTTACAGTGCCCCCGATATGCACATATCAGGGAGGACTACCGGCAAATACTGGTATGTGTGAGTTTCAGCTGATAGATGAGCTCTGGTCACATCTTACGCACAGACCTGTTAGATCTATGCATTTTGGGATTTGGTATGCATCTTGAGGAGAACAAATTTCTTATCTGTGTCAAATTCAACTTAAACTTGTTCGGTTTAAAGTCAAAAAGAGCTGATCTTTAAGGTGGCATGGGTTCCAAGGAAGAACCTTACGTAGGACATAGGGACAACCAACAAGATGAAGTGCAGCACCACATTTTGTTTGGGTAGCAACTACATTGCATGCAAATCAAATCCGCTAGTACAAAGAACTATGCCTTGTTAAAAAGTATCCAAAATAGACTTCCACAAACATCTTGCCAACTTGAAAACAGGTGAAGACATAGAGATGAGGATTGAATAAACTTGATTATCATTAAGGAAGGAAAGGCAAAACCATCAGCGACACTATATATGGAATCATACATAGAATTGGCCGAGTTTGGCCAAATTATTCAAGGTATATCACAGTAAAAAACATTGAAGTTTGTTCTATAACATGCTCACAAGATTACAAATAGAAACGATCAATAAATTTGCAAACAATCAAGATCGCTTATTTCCAAAAGACAACCCCTTACCATCTATATATGGATCGAATGCTGTGACTCCATCTGTGCCAAAATACCACCAAGGATAGGATGTCTTTCCCTACCAAAGACAAGATAGAAAACAGCAAAAATAAGTTCAAAATAATTGATCTTCTCTGCAGCAAGACCTTGATAATACCTCCAATATTCCGTGTAAAGAAAGTGAAATGCATTATTGAATGTTTTTTTAATGAGAGAATTTACCATGCATGAATGCATAATGCAAGCAATCTCACTAAAGACTAGTTCACACATAGAGAGAAGATGAAAATGAATATAGTCTTAATTGAGATTGCTTCCACATTATGCATATATGCATAACACAGAAGAAATCTCACTTAAGACTGGTTCACACATAGAGAGAGGAGGAAAATGAGAAAAGAAGATATATGCCGCCCAATCAGGCTGAAAGAAGAACCCACCCTCTCCTCCGGTGTGATCCAAAAACGTGTTTCAAGTTGATGAAAAGCAACGAAACGTTTCTACTAGAAAGGTTTCAGTTAAAGTGTTTTCTGTAGACGAAACATCTGCGAACCTACACACCTACCTCCTCCCTCTCTCAACTCACCTCACCTTCTCGTCTCTCAGCCAGTATTCGCCTCCTCCTTTGTGGACATTGTGGACCAAAAGTGACCTAACGGAGGGATTGGGGCTTTTTTGAAGCTCATGCTGGCTGTCTTGGAGTCTGGATAGCCAGTCAGTTATCCCCCATAGCTTCTCCATTTTGGTCCATTCTCCCTCACTCTCTTCCCCATCCTTGATCCCTCCTTCCTGCACATACTTGCTTCTTCATTGCCCACATTGCTCTCAATTTGCTTCTTCTTAGCTCGAGGTGGCGGCTGAAGTTTGGACAGCCAATTTATGTAAGCTTCCCATCTCAATGATCCCATAATTTTTCCCTCTCTCCTCCTACTCTCCTATTCTTCCCTTGATCCTAGTCTCTCCCACGTCCCGGATTCCCACAAGCTACCATATAAGTTGTGAATAAAAAGATATGGTACATCAAGCATAGAGAAGATGGTATGCAAGATTTGTGCAAAAACATGGAGTGGATCAACCCCTCACGTAAGAGCATACTTTTTATGGAAGGAAGGCCATGGTACAAAGATTTGATATGCCATTCCCAAGGGGATCACATGCACGTACCCCATCCAAATATATAGAGATTCGATACCTCCTTAATCCTATGATCTTGTCTATCTGCCATGTACCCACCCGAACCCTACTTGAGACCCTCTCGTATAGTGAGCCAAAGAAAGTAGGAGACTTTCCTGGCTCTACGGATGCCCCAAAAGTGAGTCCATTAGTTCAGCAAGAGCTCTGTAGTAAGTCCCTCTGTGTGCCAATGCTGGGAGGTAGATGGTAGGTGATGAGAGTCTCTCTGCTGAAGCCTGTAACTTGCCCTCGTCGAGTACTGGAAAAAGGAAAGAGGACGATCGCCTGCCACCGGAGCAGGCCATGCCCACTCACCTGGGTCCCAGTCAAGCTCCACAAGAGGTCGACCCTGAAAAATCCAAAGTCTCCATCTAGTATCCTCTGCAATGGTCAACCTGGAAGGATCTGTGGCCCATTCCTTACCCAGGTAACCAATGACCCTGACTCTTTGCCAAAGGAGCTCCTGCCGATCCAGGGGCTGCTGAGTGGGATACAATCTGTGAGAGGAGTCCGTCTCAAAATAAATAAACGGTGCCGGTCCTAAAGGAACTCCAATGCATAGCCCAGCCTCACTAAAACAACCTGACAGGTAGAGATGGGGTGAACATAGGCTGGATCTGTGAGTATATCCCTCCACTGCTGAGGAGTAGCTCTCATGATCAGTAATCTGGTGGCAGCAATCTGTCCAAGTGGCCCGTGTCTATCTCTGATCACCTTCTCTGACATCTCCACACCTCCCCTAAACCAATCTCCAACTGTCACAACCCCCCCAGCATGCCATCAGGCCAAGGGAGTCCTAAGTTATGTACCAGGGGAAGATCCCTGATACCGAAGATGGGGGTTATGGTAAAGTGGCTGTCGGGCAATTTCCTCTCTAGAGGAGGGAACTGCTCTGATGAGGTGCTGTCGAAAATGATCCCAGATCTGAATAAGCCTTTTCGCAAGTGGTGAGGAAGGCTGAGAATGCTACTCCGACAGGAAGATCCAACTGACTCTACCTGCCCACTGGCCTGCTACTCTAGGGGTGCACTGGTGAATCCCATGCAGTAGGAACTGCTTCCACGGCTAATCTCCTAGAGTCAAACCTCTAACAAGAAGTTTAACTAAAAGGGCTCTGCTCTGCATCTCCGGATCAAGAACCCCAAGTCCTCCCTGTGAGGAGGGTAAAGTGATAGTATCCCATGAAACTCTGGCCCTAGTGTCCTCAGAACCATAACCACCACTCCACAGAAAGTTCTGAAGCAATCTCCTCACCTGACGGATCGAGTCAGCATGAAAGCACCAACATGATGCAACGAACCACATAGTCGCTAGTAGAACCTGGTTGAGTACCAGCGCTCTTCCGGCCAAAGAAAGTCTAGCCATACTCCAATAGGCTAGCTTTCTCTGGATACTCTCAAGAACTGGGGCAAACTGTTGCGTCGATCCTGCTCCTGCCGGATAGGCAGATGAAGGCCCAAAGTGCCATGACTGGTACCCTACATAAAGTATCCCATAGCCTCCACTACAAAAAGGAAAAGGTAAGGTGCAAGCGGGCATCCCTGTCGTACCGATCTAGATAGCTGAAAAGCCGGTTCTCTGCCTCCACAAACCACCATCCTGCTAGAAGAGTGAGAGTAAAGTGAGGAGACCCATGAAATCCATCTATCACTGAAGCCTAGCCTCCTCATAGTGCCCTCCAAGAAACCCCAGTCCACCCTGTCATAAGCCTTCTCAAAATCGAGAAGAAGAACTGCAATCTCCTGCTGACTCTCCTGCGCCCAGTGAGTGGCCTCCCAAAAGGGGAAGATGTTATCCAAGATACTCCGATCTTGGACAAATCCTGTCTGAGTAGCTCTGATGATATCTGGCAGCATAGGCTTTAAGCGAAGAGCCAAGGTCTTCGCTAGGATCTTGTAGGCTGTCCCTAGAAGTGTAATGGGTCTCCAATTGCGTAGGACTGTCTTGTCTCCCCCTTTCGGGATGAGACAGATCATACCTGTGCATAATGTCTCGCCCAAAGATCCTGTATCGAGAGCCTTTGAAAAGGCAGAGAGTAAATGAGGCCCAATCGTATCCCAAAGAGCTCTAAAAAGAAGTGGCGACAAACCGTCCTCCCTTGAGCATCTATCTCTGGGCAGCTCATGTAATGCATCCGTGATCTCCACGAGTGATCGTGGGCTATCCAAAACATGACTCATCCTATCTGAGACCATCTGGGGGACATGGCTCCAAATCTCCTCTCTGGCTCTGATCATCTCCTCGGTGACTCGATCGGCAGTGTAAAGAGTGGAATAGAAATCGGAAGTGATCTCAACAAGACGGTGAGGGTCCATCTGAAGAGACCCAGCCTCATCCACAAGTCTACGAAGGCTATTCGAAGAGTATCTCTGACCCACTGCCCTGAAGAACTCTCTAGAGCATCTATCCCCCTTCTGGATCCAGAAAGTCAACTGGGATAAAACTTGAACTGGGCCCTCCTGCCCTGAATCTCCTCTAGTCTCTCCTGAGCCTCCGAAAGCTGCCCTCTGATGAAAAGAGAATGAGGAAAACTCTGAATCAATCTCTGAAGTTTGGATACCTCCGCTCTTGCGTTCCGATCTCTGATTCTGAACTTTTCCTTCTCCTCTTTTGCCCTCAACTAGCAAGACATGCTGACTCTAGCCAAAGCCCTCTCTACCCACATTAACCAGCCCTGATCCACAGGAGTGTCCTCTGACAACCAAGCCTCTCTCAACCGTTCCACGAACTTTGCATCCTGAAAAACGAAGTCCGGAACTCTCACAGAGCCTAAGCTCTCCAATCGAGAGGTAGGAAGAATCTGCAATAGGACTAGAGCATGGTCAGATAAAACAAAACCCAAGCGGATCCCAATCTGCCCTCCTCTGGCCTGGCCCCATTGGCCAATATAAAACCTGTCAAGTCTGACCAAAGAAAGAGAGCCATGAAAAACCCCAGACCAAGAGAACTGAAGACTGTCATCCAAGTGACGAAAGTCGTCCAATCGAGCTGCATCGTGAAGTCCAGCATGCAAAACAAAACTATCCCACTCCACTCTCTCCCTGTCAGAAAGGCCACCCTCTATCTGGCCCGACTTGTCTTCAGAGAATTCAACCATATTGAAATCTCCTCCAACAATCCAGGTGTCTGCCTGAGGAAGGGACTCTCTGAGCTGTCTCCAAAAAGCACGTCTGTGGGCTGGATCCGTGGGAGCATACACATTGAGAACACCAACTGATGTGCTCTCAATCTGAAGAATAACATAACATGCCCTACTCTCCACTAGTGTACCCTCTTGGGTGATCTCTGAGGCCCACCTGGCTGAAACTGAAATGCAAACTGCTCCCCTCGTGCCATCCGCTGGGCTCCAATATGTTTGGCTCTGTCCTCTGAGTAAGGATCTGCATCTGTCAATCCTGTCCTGGGAAAGCTTATGCTCCTGGATAAGCACAATGTCTGGAGGGGACCCTGAGGAAATAAACCTAAGGGAGTCCCTAAGCAATTGCAATCTAGGAACTCCCGACCTACGACCATCTGCATCTGAGGTAAATCTGTGGCCGTTCAGTCCTCTCACATTCCATGAAATGATGGACAACCTAGACATCGGATGGAAGTGAGGGGGTGCCAGTGGCAACGACACAAATCTCTCTCTCTCACGGCGCAATCCAAATTCGGTCTCTAATCAAACTCCAAATCTGCCCCAACTCATGTAAAATGGCTCCATCGAAGGGAATAGTACTCTGGCACGAACTGAGGAGCTGAAAGTCAAACCAACCAGCATTCCTAGGCAAATCAAAGTCTCCCTGAACCTCAAAGAACAGAAACAGAAAGGCCCTGCCACCAAAGCCAGGTCGAAGAGTCCTAGTGCATGAATGAATCTGCGAGCCGACAATACAGTGAACCGGTGAAAACTGAGTCATGCTCATGAGCTGTCTAGCAATCTCGTTGTCAAGTAACTCAACTGACCAGCTTTCGCTCCCCCGAGATCGAAAGCTGCCTGCAGAGAAACGAAGAATGTGCCCCTCTCTAGAGAGAGTAACAGATCCCAAGTACTCCTCTACCTCCTCTGACCGTCGGCAAAACACTGGAAGAAGTTCCAATCGAGTGAGGGAGTCTGTGGTAACCCCTCGAGCCAAAAAGGGCCAAAACTCAACTGGCAGATCTCTGTCAACCATCCTGGGGTCAGGTCTAGGAGCCAGAAGAGCTGAAAAGGGCTGAGCTGTCCTGACTCTACTCCTGGAATAGGTGAGAGGGAGAGGAAGAATCTACGACGAGGTGCCTATCAGCGTGGGTGACTGATAATCTCGCTCGATCTCATCTGCTAGGATCTCCCAATCCTCACGCCTGAGCGAAATCTGTGACCGCACTCGCAAAAGATCTGGATAAACCAAGAGTGAAAAGTTGCGAGGACAAGGCTGTACTGGGAGGGGTGTCTGAAAGGACGCTCCGCATAGCAACAAAGGAAGGTACTGTGCGACGGGGAAGAGAAAGAGGTCTCGAGGGAACCTCGTACAAGCGCATGAGATCCTGAAACGGGCTCTGACTCTGACCTGTGTTGTAAAATACCACTCTCTCAATCGACTGCTGGGAAGAGGCATCCATCACAGTAACTGCAGCCTGAGCAGTCTCCTACTGGATAACTGTCTCAGGAACAAATATCTGAACCTCCGGGGTAGTAGTGTCAAGAGTCATCAAATCCTGAGCTACAACCTCCTGCACAGTGTCATGACCTGCCTGCGGATGGTCCTCCGCATCTCCCCTTTCCGGGGTCTCCTGCACATGTGTCTCGATTCCCTGAGCTACCGTCTCCTGTACAGTGTCATGACCTGCCTGCGGATGGTCCTCTCCATCTCCCCTTTCCGAGGTCTCCTACACATGTGTCTCAACTCTCTGCCATCTCTGAGCTCGTACCTAGGGCTACTCGTGTTGCTGGCTCTCCCTCTATCTCCGTCTCCTCCGAGCTCTCCGTGAAAGCTGTTCCACTGGAGGCACCTCCAAGTCCTCTCAGTCCACTGGAGGCTCCCCCGGAGGAGTCTCCTCTCGCTCTGCAGAATGAGTCGAAGCAGGCTCAGAGACCCCTGGAGGCTGAACTGTAGGCTCTGGGTCACTCGAAGGATGAGATGGATCCGGAGTCTCTAATCGAGGCCGACGACTGGGGCAATCCCTAATAAAGTGGCCTCTCTTCCGACAGAAAAGACACTGATCAGGAAGACCCTCGTACAAAACCCTCTGCTGAATCTGGACCCCATCTCTCGTGGAGTACGAAATCAAAGTAGGCAAAGGTCGAGGAGGGGGGAACTCTGAAGTGAGTCTGACCCTCGTAACACCTGTACCAGCAAGTGACTGAGCATAGGAAAGTCTAGCACCTGATGGGATGACTGTACCTGCCACACTAGCCATATGCTCCACAGCTCTGCTACAAGAGTTGACCTCGTCAAGAAGTCCAGGGAAAAGCATCCAAAAAGAGACCTGTCGCGGTCTTGGGGAAGTAGTACTGAAGTGCTTCCGCCAAGGCCACAAATGGATGACTCTGCTCTGAAACTGAATCGGTGAGCTCATAAGTACTCTTTGAGCCTGCTCTGCAGACTGAAGGCCAAAAGAAAAGTACCCTCTACCAAGCAATCGGAAAACCGTAACTCAGACACCCAATGAGGCCATGTTGGCATCTGCACAATGTCGGGAGGAAAAGAAACTGTGACTTCAATCTCCTCAGGTTCGGCGACGGGAGTGGCATTAGTGCCCTCCATTGTCTCAGCTTGCGCTGTCCTGAGGGGAGGAGCTACCTCTGCTGAAAATACCCACCAAGAACTCGCAACCAACCACTAGTCAATCCCCAAAAACTTGGTTAATAAATGCCCAAACTTCAGCCTGCGTGGGATGAAAACAGGCCGCACAATGCTGAAGCAAAAAGCTCCACCAATGCCCTGGAATCACCCCAAAAACTCAGCTTGAAGACCCTGGAACACGAGCAGCAACAGCCCCTGAGAGGGCCCTGAAGCGCATTGAAGGGAGGGGCGGACAGCAGCCAGAACAGCTGCGCAGGAATGGCGGCCTGGATGGCAGCCTGAAGGGGGGTGACCTGAAGGGCAAGGGGGGCACGGCCAAGAGAGCAGGGTGCGGCCAGACGGGCTGGGTGATGGCGACGAGATGGTGGCGGGCAGCTGCAGACGGGAGCTCCTCCAAGATCACCCTTTCTTCCTGCTTTAAGCAGCTGACGTTTGGACATGCAGCACCTCGAATGCGATTGTATAAGAAATGTGCGAGGCTTGACTTTTGATTTGTGACTTTGTCACTTATTATTGATAGACAATACTTTGGATTCCAGTTGTAGTTTGACCTTTTTACCTTCATGGTCCATCACCATGGAGGTCTTGGGAGGTTCATTGATGACTCTAGTTTTTATTATTATCAGTATTCAGTATGTATGATCAGTATGATCAAGATTCAATTATCAATATGTATGATCATTCAGTATGTATGTGTGAAGATGATCATTGAGTACTCTAGTATGTATAATGTATGATCATTGATGACCAGCTTTTTGTATGATCACGACTCAGTATGTATGGTGCTTATACTTGATATGTATGGCTTTTGTATCATGTCTGCACTATGGAGTCACTTACAATCTTTACTTGCACATTTTTGTATATGGCATGATGCATACCCTAGGTATGAATGCACATATTTTCACATTCTGAATGAAACCCGTTTCGTTCATTTTTCGAAACCCGTTTCAAACGTATGAAACCCGTTTGAAACCTCCCGTTTCAGAAACTCCTGGCAACTATGCTTCTTCCCTCTTGTCTTTCCTTTGGTTGTACATATCAGCCCTTTGAATATCCTTTTCCTGTTTCCTGCTTGTATATATCAGCCCCTTTTTCCTGTTCTATTCACTCCTTTTCTATACCCTCTTTCAGCCTTCTTTCACTTTCTTCCTATTCAAGCTCTGTTTCTTTCTTCTATCTCCAAATACATTTTTCAGGTACTCAATGAGTACTACGAAGACATACATTAATAAAAGACCCTGGGCATGTTTCTTCGGAGGCTCAATTAGTTTATGATGTGATGCATGAGGGCTTTGATGATACACACAAGGATTGGAAAGATCCTGCTGCCACTGCAGGAATAATGGTGGAAGTAGAGGATATTGTGGATCCGGTGCGTGAATATGCCAAACATGCAGTTATTATCTTCTTTCCAAGAAGGATGCCAATTGCAACGGATGTTGAAAATTGGCTAACACGCAGTTTGGCGGGCTGTTTTGTTTGCAAAGTACATTATGCAACCACGGGGCTTCTTTGAGGTGATTATGGTGGACGAACAGCACAAGCAGATGCTTCTTGAGCACTCCCCTCTCTTTTATGGACAGTAGATGGTACATGCTTTCCCTTGGTCGCCTACCAAGGATTATGAGGCCTTGATTAGGCATCGTTGTCCTGTATGGGTTGAATTTGTGGACTTCCCTCAATGTCTTGCCTCCTTGTTGCCAAAAATTGCAGCCTCTTTCGGAAAAGTAGTGTGTCCCCCACAGCCAAATGGCAACTCGAATAGATTTGCATCTTGTGGGATACAGATAATCCCACTCCAGATTCATATTCTGTTACGGTTAATAATGTTGTAATGGGTAGTGCATTTTACAAGCTGAAATGGGGTTTATTTGCAGGAGCCTACTTTGAGTGTAAGAAGTTTGGGCACATGGCTTCACAGTGCCCTCCGGTCTTGCACAAAATGCCTCCAAATGCTATGTCTGCTGATATGCATCCCAAGGATACTCCTACCTCCTCTTAGGCTAAGAATAAGTCTAATAAACCAGCAAATGCCCCTTTGTGGTTGAGGATTGGCCTTCATGAGATACCTAACGACAAGCTTGTGCACAGAAGATTGCTCCTTGTAAACAATAGTTATTTGGAGCATGAAGCATACAAGGCTCTAGTTAAAGATGCAGTTCAGCCACTATCTTAGCAGGCTGGCATTGGCATTGATTTTGCTTGTTATACGAATGCAAGTAGTTATTCGTAATTATGGCAAAAGCTATATGAAGACCTTGCAGGACAATGTTGCTCGGGCAAAATTTCAGTGTTAGTCTTTGACAGAGCAGAGTCACTTCAGGACTCTTTCTTCTCAGGAAAATCAGATTCTATGCCAGGCAAAATATTACTTGCAATGTAATGACAACAGGAAAATAGCCAAATGGGAGACACGTGCGCGATAGAGAACTTTTTTGGTAGGGCATTCTCAAGATACTAGAGGTGGCTTCAGAGCTGCTCCTCTCCCCGTGAGCCAGCCCCCTCTCCCTCTCTCTCCCTCCCGCTCACCCTCGCTGCCCGCCCTCTCCCTCCCCTTGCTACTCCTCCTCTCCCTCCCCTTCGCCAGCCCCCTCTCCCTCCTCCCTCCCTTCCTCCTCCCCGCTCTCCCTCTCCCCCCCCGCCAGCCCACCCACCCCCTCCCTCTCCCTCCTCACCCTCCCTCTCCCCACCCGCTGCCCTCCCTCTCCCCACCCGCTGCCCTCCCTCCCCCGCCCCCACCCCCTCCCCCTTCCCCGCCCCCACTCCCCCACCCGCTGCCCCCCCACCCCCTCCCTCCCCCGCCCCCTCCTCCTCCCCTGCCCCTTCCCTCCTTTTCCCCCTCCCCCGCCCTCCCTCTCCCCCCCCCGCTGCCCCCCCGCCCCCCCTTTCCCCGCTGCCCCCTCTTTCCCCCCCCTCCTCCCTCCCCTCCCTCCCCCGCCCCTTCCCCCACCCTTCCTCTAACCCCCCCGCCCCCTCTCTTCCTAACCTGCCCCCTCCCTTCCTCTCCCCTGCCCACCTTCTCCCTCCCCGCCTTCAGCCCCCTTCCTCCCTCCTAACCCGCCCCCTCCCTCCCTCCCTCCTAACCCCCCCTCTTTTCCTCTCCGTCGCCTACCCTCTCCTTCCCCGTCAGCCCTCTCCCTTCTATCCTATCTCAGCTCCCCTCTGCTTCTCCTCTCCGTCCCTTCCCCTCTCTCCTACCCTCTCCTTTTCTCCTCCTTCCTACGCCCGTTTCAGGGCGTCCTAGGCAGTAGTTTCACGGACGGAGCTTTAACAATGTTGGAATCGGCCTTTTCACTTCGATTGGCGAATGGATCCCCATTCAGCCAATCTCCGTCCACTTCCACCGGCTGCGAGAACCGTCATTTTTTCAGAAGACGAGTTGCAGCAGCTCAAGAAAGATGTGGAATTAGAGGGCTCCACATCACTTTTCGCTCGCATCTTTGGGTCACATCCTTCCAGATCACAAGCTAGAGACTGGATGCTAGCGACGTTACCAGGAGATCTCGCCCCACACCTCAGGGAAATTCGACTTCTGGGACGTGGATTCTTCCAAGTGATTTTCGACACCCACGAGTCCACAGCCCTTGTTCTGAAAACTAATCCCTTGGCTTTGGGTTCGAGGAGGATTTTTGTTTTGCCCTACACCTTGGGCTTCGATCCGGTCGAGGAGGACAGTTAGGTCACATCACTGTTCATTAGGTTTCTTAGTCTTTCTCAGGTTTACCATCGACTTCTTGCTACTATCGAAGCCACTTTCGGAGTGATCACTAAGATCCCCCCCCCCTTCCTGGGGCATGCCTTCTTCCTCGGTAGAGGCAGTCAGAGCGGACGGGGTGCCTCGAGTTAGGGTCATTGTCTTTGACCCTAACATCTCAGATGACCACATCATGATTCAACGTCCAGATGGCTCTCTCCTTCGACAGAGAATCGAGATTGCAAGTAGACAGGATCAGTGCAGGATTTACAGGACCCTTGGGCACTTTGCTAGAGATTGCTCAAGGAAGAGAAAAAGACCCAAGAGGTCTTCTGGTGCAGCTCCTTCACGTACTACCCCGTTTGCACCTCCCCTGTGGCCTGTACCACGTACTCCAAGACTACCAAGAGCAGCAAGGCGCCCTGCTTCACGCACCCCAAGACCACCAAGGGCAGCAGGGCGCCCAAAGCCTGCAGCACTCCCAGTTGAACGTTGGAGAGCGGTCAGAGTGGCTCCTTTACCTCAAGAGGAGACCCTTGATCCGGTTCAGACAGATGCCATCCAAACTCTAGAGGTGGATGTTGCTGCAACCCCAGATACTACAGTTCCACATCAGGAGGGGCCTTCAGATGCACCAGCCCCAGTCATTTTTGTTTCTGATCACGAGGGGGCTACCGATACTTCTCCCCCTCAGACTGTTCATGCCACAGCTGAGGGAGTGTTTGCACAGATAAGGACTACACATCCTTCTTCAGCCCAGCCATAGGCCTCCTTAGCTCCCAGCTCCAGATCTGCTGATAGAGGCCTGGCAGGTCCTTCTCCTCCTTTCTCCACGAGTGCAGGTCTTCTTCACACTCCTCGGCCAGACTTGCTTCTGAGGAACTCTTTTTCGACACTGGCTGATTGGGCGACTTTCATGGATGATGATGAGTTTGTGCCCTCCACCTTAGGAGTCCCGGTCATCGGGATTCCTTTTCACAGGGCCTCCCCCTCAGCAGGTGTAGGGATCCTTTCACCTGTTGAGTTTCCTGCCCTCAGCAGGAGTGTTTTGGCCTAGGGGAAGCTGGTCTCCTCTACTAGGTCAGGTAAGCCTTTCCATCCAGCATCCTCCTGTCGATGAGGATAGTCAGCTGGAACATACAGGGCCTAGGTGGAGTTCCACACCGTCGCCCTAGGCAATTGATCCGGAATCAGCTTCATCCAGGTGTCACTGGAGGTGCTATTGATATCCTTTTTATCCAGGAACACAAGTTGGATGCCATTGATTGCTCTAAGTCTAGCAAACTGCTTTCAGGTCATACTTTTCGGTCGCCTACCTTGGGCACTAGGGGGGACACTTCTATTTCAGTTTCGCAGTCGGTTCTCCCCTTGGTTGTTGGACATGCAGTCATTATTCCCTCTAGAGCTCAATGGATTATTCTCTTGATTGGAGGGTGTAAGGTTGGTTTCCTTAACCTGTATGCCTCCAACATTAGAGGGGAACGTGTCTTTATGTGGAAGGATTTGCTCTCCTGGGCCCCCATTGCGGATTCATGGGTGATTGGAGGTGACTTTAACATGGTTGAGTTACCGTCAGACAAAAAAGGGGGTAGAGAAGGACTTCACTCTTTGGAGAAAGCAGCTTGGGATGCCTTCCTTTTTCACTATTGTGGTAGAGATACTTGGTTGGACGATGCCTTTCTTATGCAGCCACAATCCCTTCTGTTCTCTTGGTCAAACAGGAGGCAGCAGATGCCTATTCATGCACGTATTGACAGATTCTATGTAGATGATTGGGCACTTGACAAAGGTGGATCGGTATGCATTGCTGCTGGGGTTTCCACTTCAGACCACTTTCCTGTTGTGCTGGCTATCTCCGAGCCTCACTTGAGAGGCCGATCTGCCAGCATCGAGATTCCAGATGCCTTGTACACAGAGGAGGACCTTATAAAGGCAGCCCTGTAGATATGGGTTTCTCATGTCCAGGGTGGGCAGCCATTGCCATCACAGGTAGCTGCTGCCCTTTCTGGTATTAGCGACTTCTATCTCTTAGTTGCTCGTACCAGGAGACGAGATATTCTCAGACATGAGATTGGTGTTCGCCAGCAGTTGGCAGCTTTACAGAGGGAAGAGCAGAAACGGCCTTCAGATGCTTGGATTCAGGAGCGTGCAGCAAGGGCTCATCAGCAGGTATTGCTTGATCAGAGAGCGGAGTATGCCTTTCATGCACGGGAGTCCTTCTGGATTCAGATGGGTGGCAGAGTCAATAAACACTTTTTCTCTACTCTTGGCCCTAGACATAGTAGAGAGAGTGTATCCCAACTTATTGACTCACATGGGGTTTTACAGACAGATCCTGATCATGTCTTGCGCATAGCTTCAGATTTTTATGCCGCCCTTCTTACTGCTGATCCTAGGACCAAGGGATAGAGAGGATGCTAGAAAGGTTATTTGGCAGAGCATCCCTTTGTTGGTGAAACCGGATATGCATGTTTTGCTTGATGCACCTTTCACCAACACAGAGTTCAGAGCTGCACTTTCAGCCCTTCACAAGGGCAAGTGCCCAAGTTCAAATGGCCTTACCCCCTCTTTTTTCATTGCATTTTCGGATATGATTGGAGACTACATTACTTCAGCCCTGCAGGGCATTTGGGACTCTGGTGAGATGCCCAGGTCGCTTACAAAAGGTCTCATCCACCTTATCCCAAAAGGAGGTTGCAGAAATCTAGTGTCCCAATAACGGCCTATCACACTTCTAGGGACTTGATACAAGATTCTCGCCAAGGCAATAAGCCTCCGATTGCAGCCCCTTCTCCCAGATCTTATTCATGACACTCAGATGGGATTTGTGCATGGCAAAAGCATTTTTTATAACATTTTCTCTTTCTGGGAAGCCTCAGAGTGGGCCATACAAAGCGGCCACAATCTAGCCATTCTACTTTTGAATTTTGAGAAAGCTTATGACAGAGTAGATTGGGGTTTTTTGGAGGGCACCCTTCTACGTTTTGGCTTTACTGATGCTTGGATCAGAGGTGTTTCCTCTTTGTACAGATCACCCCACAGCCAGGTACTTATTGGTGGGGTAAGGGGTGAGAGATTTCAGATTTCTAGATCCGTCCATCAAGGATGCCCCCTTGCTCCTTTCCTTTTTTTGTTCGTGGCCAAAGCTATGAGTATCTATGTTAGATATCAAGCTAACATCTTTGGGCTGAGACTTCCCATTAGAAGGGAAGAGGAGTAACTTGACAGTGAGTTGGCAGATAACATAGCAGTTTACTTGGATGCCACTCCACAGACGCTCACTTCTTTCAGGACAGCATTGGATTTATTTTGCTTGGCAACGGGGACATAGATAAATTGGCATAAATCCAATGGCTTTTGGATCAGAGATGAGGACACTCCAGTTTGGGGGCTTGACATAGGATTCACTTGGGTTTAGAGGGGTGTGCCTGTCAGGTATTTGGGCTGCCAAGTCGGCTTGGATATTTCTTCCACGCAACAGTTTGCTCCGTGTTGGAGAGCATCAAGAGGAAGCTCCTTTTTTGGAGCTCAGCCAAGCTCGATCTTGCCTCTAGAGTTGTGGTGGTCAACCAGGTCTTCTTGGCCACGGCCTGGTTTGTTTGTTCTTGCTGGTGCTATTCTAGGGACTGCATCACTCAGCTTAGGAGACCAATCAGAAATTTTCTTTGGAGTAGGCTTGATGGCACAGCAAATACCTTAACCAGGGTGGCTTGGGAGACCCTCATCCTCCCTACACAAGAAGGGGGTCTCAATATTATTGATCTAAATTTACAGTGCAGAGCTTTACTATGCAAGATGGTGGTGTGGGGACTTACGCCAGGGCAGGAACCGTGGAAGGCCTTTCTTATTAGCAACATACAGAGGTCCACACCTTCTTCAGGAGGAGACTGGATGAGTAGTATTAGGTGGATCTTCACCACAGCACACCTCAGATCACCTTCGTCCCCTCTCATGGTTGCCATTCTAAAAGCATGGGCCAGTTTCAGGAGCACTCTTCGGAGTATTCCTCCTTCCTCTCATGAAGAGATTGATAGGCAACCCATCATGTGGAATGACAGTATTTTAGATGATCATGGCAGACCACTTGGTGCCTCACTCTACATGCAGTGGTCCACGTGGGAGAGGGGACCTACATCATCTTTGGGGTCCAAAGGAGACCAAGTCTCAGTTGACATGACATCTCAGAGGAAGTGCACGAAGGATTTTGCAGATTGAGGCAGCCCTTCACGAGGAGTGGGTAGACATAGATGATATGCCATTCACTTACTCCACTTGGGCAGGTACTCTTACGAAAGGCAGTGTTCCGCTTCAAGTTTTGGCCTTTCGAGATGCACAGGAGAATGCTTTAGTTTTTACTGTGCAGGATGGTGGCAGATTGTTCAGATCCACAAAGGACATCTTGCTTGAGTCTGCTTTTCAGCCTATCAGGGTTGTAGGTCTTTTGGTGCAGAGATCAGATTCACAGTGGTTCCTCGACCCAAACCCTCGGCTACTGTCCACCGGGTCTTGGAGGCTTTGGCTCTGCGGGGGAGTTCCCATTAGGTATTTGCAGTGGGACCCAAGAGAGGAGCATCCCCTTGTTTCGTTACACGGTCAGTAATGCCAGGAGATTTCAGCTCTGTAGTAGAGGTTGGAGACCTTCCAGAGTTCCTCATTGGGAGACATTTGATATCACTGTGGATCTGCAGAGGTGCTTCTAGAGGAGACTCTGGAAATCCCACAGGAATAGAAAGATCACTCTCTTCTTTTGGCTTTCTATCCATGCTGGGATTACAGTGAACCTTTGGAGATCCAGGTTCGGAGCCGACCCTACTTGCCCTCGTTGCCTCTCTGCTTCGGAGACCATTCAGCATTGTTTATGGGATTGTAGACAGGCGAGGATGACTTGGATGGGGGTAGCCAAGATTTTCAGTCACTTTGCTCCCTCCCCATTCTTTATGACATGGGGCTCAGTGGCTTGGCTTTCTCTTACAAGGCCTCAGGTATTCTATGAGAGACTTGACTCCTCTAGGGCCATTTTGGTTCGACATCATCAAATTGAGTCCTGTTCGTTGAATGTGGTACCACACCTTCCTTTTACAGATATACATGCCTCTGTGGATACTTCTTGGGAGATTTTAGCGAACATAGCATCCTGGCATATCTGGAGAGCCAGATGCACAAAGGCTATGGAGGGTACTCAGGTTCATCCCTCGCACACTTTGGCTAGTATCTGGACAGACACCGTACATACTTTAATGGCCGTACAGATGAGTATACAGGGAGACTCCCGTACAGCCTCAGCTAGGAGGGCTTCTTTCTTCAGGGAATGGAAGGATTCTCCTTTCTTCTCTGAGACTCCTACAGGGTTGAGGTGGCACTTTCAGCCTCAGCCTTGGTTGTTTTCCACCTCACTTTGGGGAGGTTTTATTTATCCTCATGATTTCATGATGTTGTATTTCCGCTCAGAGCTTGCTCTAGCGAGTTTCTTACTTAATAAAAGTCTCTTTTTTGCAACCAAAAAAAAAAAAAGGCATTCTCAAAATATTTGCAGAGCTTTGTTATCGGATGGTGTTTGGACTTCTTCTAGGTCATAGCTTGCTGCATCTTGTGTTCGACATTTTTCTTCTCAGTTTGGGAAAGCAGATTACCTTCGCAGGAGTTCATTTCAGCAAGGGAAAATTCATTATAGCATGTCGCACCAATTGTCTCACTAGAACAGGGCTCAGATTTGGAAGCTCCTTTCACTGAAAGAGAGTTAAGTGATGCTGTTAAATCATGTGGTAGATGGAAATCTCGGATGGGATGGTCTAACGGCAGTAGAATTTTTCTTGACTTTTGTGGGATCTGCAGAAAATGCCTTTGTTGCAAATGATTAATACTGCTTGGCAAAATCAATTTATGCCGAATTCTTGGAAGAAAGGTTTGGTCAAACTTCTTCCCAAGAAGTCCATTTGTGAATCTTTGGTTGATTAGAGGCCTATTACTTTGATGCCGGTGATATACAAGATCGTCACCAAAATGGTGGTTGATCAGATTAAGAAGTATTTAAATGATGGCCTACATCCAGCTCAGTATGGGTTTATTCCATGACGGCATATTACTGATAATATTGCAAATGCTTATGTTGGGATTTAGTATGCCAAGTACACAGAACAAGATGTGCTTATTCTGCAGGTGGATATTGCAAAGGCATTAGAGACCATTCAATGGGATTTTATAGCTCAGACCATGCAAGCTTTGGAATTTGGTCAGAAATTGCAGCATGTCATCTTCTGGCTTTATCAAGATAGCAAAGCTGCATGTATTTTATCTGGAGACGTATCAGAGCCCTAGATGCTTCGATGTTCAGTCCAGCAAGGTTGCCCTCTCAATGCTATCTTATATGCTATAGCCACGCATCCAATGCTTCGATATATGGATCACTTGGTGGCGACAGATATACTACATGGGCTGGAAATTCCTGCAAGTTGCTCATTGGTTGCTCAAGCTTATGCAAATGATTCATTCTTCATACCAAAAAACACTCTAAGGGACCTTTCTTTGCTTATGCAGGCTCTCTCTTTGTATGGACTGGCTGCTGGCCTTCACATTAATCTTCGAAAATCCCGTCTGCTTGCATTCTAAGGATTGGCGAAGACTCTGCTCTGGTCGGGGGAAATTGTTCCACCAACTTTTATCCTTCCCTTTGGCTGCTGCAAAATATGGTTTGAGCTTGCACTATCGTCCGGTATGGCAAGTCATTACTCGAATGCTTCAGCCATTTCAGCCAGTACCACCTTTAGAACTTCAAGACAAGCTTTAGGATTGGACTCTTCTTCCTTTATACTCGTCCATCCGTCCTTTGAAGCTGTCTCATATCACAGTCTCTTCTTTATAATAAGTTCTACTATCACCACCCTGGGTGTCAGACAGGGCCAATCAGATTTGGGCTTTACACCATCCTGTCAAATGGTGGAGAAAGAGATTAAAACAGATTTGGCACTCCAAGGTTCCACTACGCCAACAGGTCTTTCTATGGCATGTTCTATTGGCGGTTGTTCCATCTGGACAGCTTTTATCATGCAAACGTATTGCTCCAGCTATTTGTCATCGGTGTTTAGCTCCAAGGGAATCAGTATCTCATGTCTTTTGGCATTGTCCAGAGACACAGAGCTTCTTGGGCATCCTCCGGCACAGATTGAGAATGCGATTTTCTCAGGCTTCTTTTGGCAAACTTTTCTGGTTGTTTGGATCTATCCTAGACGGCCGGCTGCTTCACAGGATGATGAGCTTACTATGGAGGCTCAATATGTGTTTGATACACTTAAGGATGACTTTCAGGAGTCACGACAGGAATGGGGCAAACCAGTTCCGGAGGTCACATACAAATTGAAATTGCCCTCCCTTGTGAATCCTCTCAGAAAGCTATCTCAAACTGCGGTAATTATTTTCTTTCCAGGAAGAATTCCAGCCGCTAGTGATGTTGCGCAATGGATCAAGTCTATCCTTGGAGGATGTTTTGTAGAGGGTGTCTACTTTGCCTCCAGAGGATTTTATGAGGTGCATTTATCAGATGCTTTGTGCAAGCAGAGGCTCCTTGAGCTTTCTCCCCCTTTTTACGGGAAGCAGATGGTACATGCCATGCCTTGGTCCCCAAACAAGGACTACCAAAGTCTTATACGTCATCATTGTCCTGTATGGCTTGAGGTTGTTAACTTCCCGGACTATATGCATGAAGAATTGCCTGGCCTGCTGGCTGCTTCATTGGGACAGGTCATTTGTCCTCCACGCCCCATGGGAAATCGTAACAGACTTTGCATCCTCTGGGACACTGACACACCTACCCCTCCTTCTATTGCAGTAGAAGTTGAGGGAGTGCAATTGGGCAAAAAGTTTTTTGACTTGAAATGGGGTGTATTTGCAGGCGCTTGCTTTGCCTGCCACAAGTTTGGGCATCTAGCCTCTGAATGCCCAATGGTACTGCATCAACCCCCTCCTAATGCCTTGCCGCCTCAGACAAGGGAAAAGAATGAGAATTTGCAAGCCAAGGTAGCAAATCGAAATGGGGCAAAGAATGCTAAACCAGTTAATCAGGTGCAATCACTTGTTGGAAAAGGGAAAGAAAAAGAAAAAGAGAAGATGAAGGAACCTGTGGGGACAGATCGGGATGGTTTTCAACAGCCTAAGAAGGTGGTTGTATTGAAGCAACGCCCCTTTCAATCTCGGCAATGGGATGCTTCCTCTCCCTTACCAGGACAGTCATGGAAGACCAGTTCAAAAGTTACTCTCGCAAGGAGTCCTCCCGGGACTCCAAAAGACAGCAAGTTGATTTCTCTTCTGCAAATTCTGTAGATGCTCACTATGTTTTTGACATGCTTAAAGATGAATTTCATCACAGCCGGAAGGAGTGGGCCAAACCTCCCCCGGCCATCAAATATAAGTTGAAGCTGCCTTCATTGGTTGCTCCTCTTCGAAAGTTCTCTCAGCAAGCAGTTATCATTTTTTTCCCAGGAAAGTTACCTTCAGCCAATGATGTAGCCTAGTGGGTTCAGGCATTGTTGGGAGGCTGCTTTGTTGAAGGAGTATATTTTGCTTCCAGGGGTTTTTATGAAGTGCATTTTTCGGATGCCTCATATCGTCAGCAGATATTGGAGATGTCGCCCTTATTCTATGGCAAACAAATGGTGCATGTCATGCCATGGTCGCCAAATAAGGATTACCACAGCCTCATTCGACATCACTGCCCCGTATGGGTTGAGGTAGTGGATTTCCCGGACTATATGAGGGCTGAGTTACCAAGTTTGGCAGCCACTTTGGGGCAAGTTGTATGCCCACCCCGTCCTTTGGGTAATCGCAATCGCTTTTGTATTCTTTGGGATACAGATCACCCAACCCCTCCTTCCATTGCGGTAGAAGTGGAGGATGTTCCCCTCGGTGAAAAATATTTTGATTTGAAATGGGGAGTTTTTGCAGGTGCTTGTTTCACATGCCATAAGTTTGGCCACCTAGCCTCACAGTGTCCTGCAGTTCTGCATCAGCTCCCACCTACAGCTATTGCTCCAGAAAATACTTCTCCCCCTACTTATGCTCCGGGGTCTAAGGCTATGCCTACCAAACTGGGTGATGTTGCATCCAAATCTGTCCCTTCCAAAGAAAATGTGGTTCAGGTTTCAGCTAAGCAAAAGGATAGGGGAAGGGCAAAATTTCAGAATCTCATGCCTCTACCCAGGGTGCCTGGCAGCAACCCAAAAAGGTATTCGCTCTCAAACCACGTCCGTTACAATCTCGCCATTGGGATGCTTCAACTTCTACCCCTGGTCAGACCTCTACCCCCGCTAACAGCCTTGCTTCTCAACTGTGGGTTGAGGTGTTAAAAAGGGGCATCCTAGTATGTGACAATGATGAGGATCATAGAGCTAATGATCCAGGAGGCCAGGTGGATGTTGATGTCATGGCTGAGGCCTGACAGTTTATACTTTACTCTGCTTTTTGGTTTGACTGTACATATCTTCTATGTCTACTTCAATTACTTGCATTACATACAATGTTCAGGGTCTTTGCAATGTCAATAAGTGGAGACTTTTCTGGCATTATGTACATAGAATGCATCCCGATGTGATCTCTTTACAGGAACACAATCAACACTTCTTGGCTGGCCAGCAAGGCCACTATGCTGGTTATGATATTTTTTATGCTGGTACAATGCACTTTTCAGGGGTCTGCATGCTGGTAAAACATGATATGCAGCCCACGGTTGCTTACAATGACCCTCAGGGTCAATGGATGGTGATCAAGTGCATCTGGCAGGCTGATCTCTATGAAATAGCATCTGTTTATGCCTCACAAAGCTCTGCGACTAGAGCTCAAATGTGGGACTCCCTTAAACAATATCCATGGCTGTCCAATGCTTTTTTGTGTGGAGACTTCAACAACTCGCCTGCCACTCAAGATAATACCACTCATTGTTCTCACATGATCCCCACTGAGCTCCGACATTGGGAAGATATGCTCTCATCCCTGCATGCAGAAGATTTATGGCTCTCAACAAGGGACAGAGATATGGGTTATACATATCATCACAATGCCTTTACTCATTACTGGGCTCGACTTGACAGATGGTATTTGCTGCATGCTCAGCAGTATGCTGATTTTACATGTACACTTTGGGTTGATCATTCCCTCTTACTCTTTGATCATTTTCCAGTATGCATGACTTTGGCATAGCTACTGGACTGCAAATCAATTTTCAGAAATCAAAACTTCTAGCTTTGAAAGAAGCTGATTGGCATGCACTTCTCTGGCCAGGCCACATTATCTCTTCCCACACTATTGTGAGGCATCTAGGCTACCCCATTGGCTGGAATATTACCCTGCAACAACAGCTCAAATGGGTGCTTCAAAAGATCAACAAGAAGCTGGAATACTGGCATTTGTCCACTTGGCCTCTACATGTTCGACTTCGGATAGTACAGTCCATCATTATGGCATATGTGCAATTTTATTTGCCTCTTCTTCCCTAGTCTTTCAAGCATTTGGCTTCCTATATGTCCCAGGCTATGGAGATATTTTGGAAAAGCAAATCTCATAAAAAGGCTTTGCGACTACTACCTATGCAGTCTATTTGTTCACCCAAGACTCATGGGGGGCTGAATATTCTAAATCTCCAGGTTCATATGTTGGCAAGAAAGAGCACTATGATTGCTGATTTTTTTCAGCAAAAACAGCCATGGGCTATTATGTTAGCAGCTATGTGTGGAAACATGGCGTCTCATGCATATGGGCACTGGATTACAGATCACTGGGAAGCAGTCATGACCACATTTCAGGGGAAAATTCCTGGTTGCCCTATTTCTAATGCTTTTATTCATGATTGGAATAGAATTCTCTCATATGCAAAATGGACAGGTGCTTCTTCTCATCATGGTAATTCTTTTCGCTTGGAAAGCATCCATCGGAGCAAGGTGTTTGAATTGCCTCTAGCTTTACAGGCACCTATTAAAGCCTACAATCTCATGAAATTGGGCATAAGATTTGTTGGCGATGTTGTGGATCAACAAGGTTGTATGCTTTCATTTCCACAAGCTTGCAGGACATTCTCCTTGGGTCTGCATCATAGGTCCATTTGGAGAATACTTTCAACTATGTTACAGCCATTTGTTCCGGTTCCTCCACTGTTTGTACAGGACAGATTACTGGACTGTAATTTGACTTCCTTACCTCCTACTACCCATACACTCTCAATGCACAATCTGACCTCCTCGAAGGTCTACAGATTTCTTCTTCCACCACCATGGATTGACAAGCATGCCAACACTCTTTGGAATTTGGATAGGCCTCTATCTTGGTGGCAATCACGACTCATGAAAATCTGGAAAGCCAAATTGCCATTGAAACAGAGGCTTTTCTTTTGGAGATATATAGTGGCAGCTTTTTCCATTGGGGCAAAATTGGCAGCACGCCGCATTGCTTCCCCTTCCTGCCCCCGTTGTTCTCATCACTGTGAAACAATTCCTCACCTATTATGGTCTTGCCCACACTCTCGCATATTGATCACTCATATTTCTCATTTGCTGCGGCTTCGGTTTCCCTCTATCAGATTTGGGAAACTTTTCTGGATGTTTGGATGCCTCTCATCTTAGATGTCTCCATTCCTTCTCTTCTTTCACTGGACTCGCTTTTGGGTACTATGGACCATTTGGACACAGAGACTGCATTCTAGGATGGGTCAACAGTTTCCTCAAGCATATATTTTCTTCAGAATGTCCCTCAAACAATCTTTATATGATAGTTTTGCTGCAAGGGACTTGGATGCTACTAGCCTTGAAGTGTTCTCTACCTGTTTTTGAGTTTTTCCATTGGGCTCTCTTTTGGAGTCTAATGTCAGTGTGTGGGAGACTTCCCATCTTGTAAATTTATGAGAATATAAATACACTGGATTTTACCAAAAAAGTGTGTGTGTATGTGTGTACGCCGCATTGCTTCCCCTTCCTGCCCCCGTTGCTCTCATCATTGCGAGACAGTTCCTCACCTATTATGGTCTTGCCCACATTCTCGCATACTGATCACTCATGTTTCTCATTTGTTGCGGCTTCGGTTTCCCTCTATCAGATTTGGGAAACTCTTCTGGATGTTTGGATGCCTCTCATCTCAGATGTCTCCATTCCTCCTCTTCTTTCACTAGACTCGATTTTGGGTACTATGGACCATTTGGACACAGAGACTGCATTCTAGGATGGGTCAACAGTTTCCTCAGGCATATATTTTCTTCAGAATGTCCCTCAAGCAATCCTTATATGACAGTTTTGCTGCAAGGGACTTGGATGCCACTAGCCTTGAAGTGTTCTCTACCTGTTTTTGAGTTCTTCCATTGGGCTCTCTTTTGGAGTCTAATGTCAATGAGTGGGAGACTTCCCATCTTGTAAATTTATGATAATATAAATACACTGGATTTTACCAAAAAAAGTGTGTGTATGTGTGTGTGTGTGTGTGTGAGTGTCGATGTGTGTGTGTGTGTGGTGTGTGCTGATGAGGATATAAATACACTGGATTTTACCCCCAAAAAAAAAAAAGTGTGTGGTATGTGCTGGTAGAGAGAGCTCCACACCTCTACTATTCAGCCTCGTCAGGGATCGCGTGGCGCCTGTCTCCCCGTCCGTACATCTATACGGCCGTCGTACAGTTCCCGTACGGCAGTAAGAACATCTACGTCACGTCTAGCTTACCTCTTGCATCTTTGAACGGAGCTCCGTACCTGCCTGCATCGCCGTACCTTTCTTGCACACTACCTTCCCAACGTCTGTACAGCCCGTCAGTATTTCCGTGCAACCGTCACCGTCAGTCTTCCCGTACACCCGTCAGTCTTTCCGTACAGCTTGTCAGTCGTTCCGTACAGCTTGTCAGTCCTTCCGTACACCCTGTCAGTTTCTCCGTACGTCCGTACAGCCTGTCAGTCCTCACGTCCGTACAGCCTGCCAGTCCTTCCTGTGCCCCGTCTGCTTCTCTCTGTTTGGTACCTACTGAATCCCTTAGCCTCCATGGAAGAAAAAAGCAAGTATTATGTCAAGAGAGCACTCTCTCCTGAACCTAAAAGACAATCAAGGGAAACTTCGCCCCCCGTAGCTCCTTCATCTGAAGATGCTTCCTATGTGTTTACATGTTGAATGATGATTTTCAACAAAGTAGAAGAGAATGGATTCTACCTGCTCCGGAACTCACTTACAAGATGAAGTTGCCTTCTCTTGTGCATCCTTTGAAGAAGCTCTCTCAAACTGCAGTTATCATCTTTTTCCCAGGCAAAATACCCTCGGCTAATGATGTGGGATAATGGGTGAATTCTCTCCTAGGTGGATGCTATGTAGAAGGAGTCTATTTTGCCTCCCAAGGATTTTATGAAGTTCATCTTTTGGATGCCTTGACAAAACAAAAGATGCTGGAAATGTCTCCTTTATTTTTTGGTCGTCAAATGGTGCACATCATGCCCTGGTCCCCTAATAAGGACTATCAGAATCTCATCAAGCATCATTGCCCTGTATGGGTTGAAGTGGTTGATTTTCCAGATTACATGAGAACAGAGCTTCCAGGCTTAGCCATGACATTGGGACAAGTGATCTGTCCCCCTCGTCCCACAGGTAATAAAAATCGTTTTTGCATCTTATGGGATACTGATAGACCAACCCCCTCTGCTATTGCAGTTGAGATTGAGGGTGTTAATTTGGGAAAGAAATATTTCACTTTAAAATGGGGCATTTTTTATGGAGCTTGTTTCTCTTGTCACAAGTTTGAGCACCTAGCTTCTAAGTGTCCTTCTATCCTTCATCCGCCTCCTCCAACAGCCATTCCTCTGCCATCTAATAAAGGAGGTCAGAAGACATATGTGGAAAAGACTGAAGCTAAAGGAGTAAAGCCTTCAGTTCATATAGGGAGCCACGCCAATTCAGCTCAAAATAAGGATAAAGGAAAAAGCAAGTTAGTGGAAAATAATTCATCTTCTCACGAGGGATGGCAGACTGCAAAGAAGACGGTGCCTCTCAAACAAAGACTTCTCCAATCTCGTAATTGGGATGCTTCTGCTCCTTGAGTCAACCTTCTACCTCTTCGGGCAACCCCATCTCAAAGGCATGGGTTAATGCAGTCAAGAAGGATCATCCACTTTGTGAAGAAGATGATCTAGTCAGGGAATTGGATTCTGAGGGTAAGCAAGACCCTATGGCAATGGCAGAGGCTTGATGCCTCCCTTTCTTTTTTAGGACTGTTCATCTCTTGCACATATTTTCATGCGTGCTTCTCTTAAATATATTTCTTATAATATACAAGGCCTCTACAGCCAGAATAAATGGAGGCTCCTATGGCATTATATAAATAAAACTCATCCAGATGTTGTGTGTCTGCAAGAGCATAATCAGCATTCTTTTGCTGGCCAGCATGGGTTCTTTTCAGGATATGATATATTTATGCAGGATCTGAACAATTCTCTGGGCTGTGCATTTTAGCCAGACATGATCTGCAGCCCTGGATAGCATATAATGATCTTGATGGCCGATGGATGATTATCCAATGTATAATCAATGGAGAGATTTTTGAAATAGGCTCCTTGTATGCCTCTCAAAATTCAGCTTCTAGAGCTCAAATGTGGGACTCCATCAAGCAATATCCTTGGTCTTCAAATGCTCTCCTTTGTGGTGACTTCAATAATTCTCCTCACTGGAAGGACAATACCACGCATAAATCCCATATGCTGCCCTCTGAAATCCAGCAATGGGAACATATGACTTCATCACTTCAATTTGCAGATTTATGGACAGCAACTCACCCTTCAGTTATGGGATTTACATATCATCATAATGCTTTTACAGAATATTGGGCCAGGCTTGATAGATGTTATCTTATTCATGCTCAGCAATATGATGAATATACATGTCAAATGTGGACTGATTATTCTCAACAACTATCTGATCACACTCCACTTTGGCTCACCCTTTCATTTGGAATGCCTCTGGATGACATGCAGCTCTCTTCAATCAGACATTTACAAGTCAATCAATTATATCTTTCTCATGAAAAATTCCAGCAAATGGTCAGACTGGCTTGCACGCCATTGTTATCCCATGCTCAGGAGGATCTGGACTTTGCTTGGAACTCTTTTGTACATCGTATTTAAAATGTCATTAAGGAATATGGAAGATGGTACATGGCAAAAACCAGACAGCATATCTAGTGGGCAAAATCATACAAGCAGTATTTGGTACAGATTAGCCATCAAAGATCTCTATCTGCTTCTGAGCATCATTTATTGTCTTGTGCTTCCTCCATAATTGATGCCAATGATAAACGCAAGCTTTCCAAATGGCAGACCAGGGCTAGAGTTAAACCTATGCTAGATAAGGGTTGTTCCTCGAAATCTTTCTTTCGGAATTTACATGCACATAGACAAAGTCAATCTATCATGAGGGTCAGGAAACCTGACGGTCTTTGGACCCAAACTAGGCCCTTGGCCTTAGATCTACCTAGTCTGGTGCTAACAGCCCTCACCTAGGACCTTGACATTAATTCCCTCCTGATCATTTACATGAAGCGCAAACAAATATATTACAAAGATAGATCCTTTAAGGGAGATGTCGACTGATTCTTCCGAGGTCATGCTACCTCGGCTAGAGCGTAACATTCCTTCCCTCTTCAGACATCAGCATCCTCGATGATAAAATCTGGGAACACTCTCCGCAACTGGTATACGGATTCCCAGGTAGCTTCGAATAGAGGCTGACCATGCCATGCAACCAACACCGTGGGTATCTACCGATTTCGTACTTGCATTGTTCCTCGGTCTAGGATTCTTGTTGGTTTGTGCCTTGCAATATCCTCTATTTCCTGAAACAAAACCACACCTTCGATTAGTGAGTCACCTGTATGTAAAAATTTCTTTAAGCGCGAAACATGAAAAACCGGGTGCACCTTCCACCCCTGTGGCAATTCTAATTTATAGGCTACACTGCCTATTCTCTTTAGAATTAACCACGGCCCACAGTATCGAGGTGATAACTTAGCACACTCTCCTAAAGTTAACGACTTCGAGTGCGAAGAACTCTGAGAAAAGCATACACCTTGGCTCTATCCATAGCCTGGCGGATATTAGCTCTCGCAAGTGCTAGCATCTCCCGCATCTGAACTACAAAGTTCGCGGCACTAGGCACTTTCTGAGATACTCCAACTACAGTTGGATTTGCTGGTCTATAACCATAGTTCAGCTCAAACGGACTGAACCCAGTAGAGGAATGTTTTCTATCATTGTAGGCAAACTCCAACAATGGCAACCACTTGTCCCACGTATGTTGCCTCAATGACACATATGCTCTCAGCATATCCTCTAAAGTCTAGTTGACTCTCTCCGTCTGACCATCCGTCTCAAGATGATCCCCACTACTCATTCCCAACTCAGTCCTTAGTGTCTCAAATACCGCTGTCCAAAAATGACCGGTAAATCTGACATCTCGGTCTGACACTATGGATCTAGGCAATCCATGCACACGAAATATATGTCTAATGAACAAATCCGCCACTTGCGGGGCACTAACAGACTCCCTAGTCGGAATGAAGTGAGCCATCTTGGTTAGACGATCAACCACCACAAGGATAGAATCATACCCTCCTTACGTCATAGGCAGCCCTACAATAAAGTCCATGGAAATGCTCTCCCACTTACTTAGTGGTATTTCCAAGGGCTGTAAAAGTCCGGGTGGCTTAACCCGCTCGGCCTTGCTTACCTGACACGAGAAACACCGTGTCACATTTTCATGAATATGCTTTTTCATCTTTGGCCAAAAGAAATCTTGCTTCACGAGATCATATGTCTTCTCGACTCCTGGATGTCCCGCACACAGGCTATCATGGCACTGTCAAATGACTCTCTGCTTGAGATCATTCTGACCAGGTACTACAACCTTGCCATTTCTAACTAGCATACCATCCCTTATGGTATATCTTGCATATGTTTGGCCCTTTCTGGATGCCAGGTCATCCTTTTCATTTTCCCCGGGTTTTAACACATGAGCCTTAGGCCATAAGCTATGGACAAACAAGTGTTCACGATACTCAGTAATACTTTTACTGAATATCAGGATATCGTCAATAAAATGTACTATGAACTTTCCGATATACGAACGTAGCAAATCGTTGATAAGCATGACGAATGTCGCTGGAGCATTGGTAAGTCCGAAGGGCATTACCAAAAACTCATAATGACCAAACCTGCTTCTGAAAGCGGTTTTATGTACATCCTCGGCTCTAATCCAGATCTGATGGTAGCCACACTTAAGATCTATCTTGCTGAAAATCACGGCTCCATGTAATGCATCTAGCAAATCATCAATCCGAGCCATCGGATACCTGTGCTTAGCAGTGATATTATTCAATGCTCTGTAATCTATACAGAGGCGAAACGTATCATCCTTTTTCTTCTTTAATATCACTGGCGAAGCAAAAGGTGAGAAACTTGGTTGAATCTGCCCCAACTTGAGGTATTCTTCCAGTTGTCTACGCACCTCCGCCTCTTCAGTAAAACTCATTCTATAGGGAGGTCTATTTACAAGTTCTGCCCTCGGGATTAGTTCAATCTTATGTTGAACTTTCCGCTCTGGAGGTAACCCATAAGGTAGTTCATCCCTAAAACATTCAGAGAACTCCTCTGTTATAAGATTAGCAAGCTTGGCCATCTCACCACTTTGCGTACCATCAGTGCTAGCCGAAGAATCATCAACCGGCTCTACCGATGCTGTGCAAAGGAATAAAAACTCTAGTTGATCTTTTCGGATTTCCATCACGGAAACCAACGGTCCCTGAGGTATATCTTTCTCACCTCGCAAGACGTAAAGCACATCATTCATCTTGAATTGATATACGTGCTTTTTCCAATCAATGGCTGGATTCTTCCTAGAATGCCACACCATACCCAGGGCTATATCTGCATGAGCAAGCTTGGTCACTTCAAAATCAAGCTTCTCAGCATAGTCCGCAATCCGAAGCTCCAACTAGGTAACCCTTTGGTCCCATACTTCAGTTGAACTTCCATCTGCCATCCTGACTGTATACGCATAGTCAGATGGACTTGTCTCTAATTTCAGCCTCTTCACGAGCTTGGAGTTAATCACATTGTGAGTTGACGCCGAGTCAAACAACACAATGACATCATGATTGGCCACTTGCCCTTTCATTTTAATTAACTCCGTATCATTAAAGGCTATATACCCCATTGCTGCGGGCTTAGATAGGATGTTATCAGGTGCACTCGTCACTAGCTTAGCAACAGACACACATAACAAACAAGGTACTAACCTCTGAGAAGATCACGCTAGCTGAATCTGCATCTCTTCCGCTCTAGGACTTCCCTCCATCTCCACGTCGCACTCTGAGATGACCATCTCAGCCATCCGAGGATCTTTGTTACGTGGACAATCCTTCCACTGATGAGGCTGAAGGCAACCAAAACATAAGCCTTCTCTCCTCGCTTTTTCCCTTTGTTCTGGGTTCAAGGGAGACTTAGACCAAGCCCGAGCTGCCATTGGGGTTACTTTCCTCTTCGCTCCAATGGTGGTACTTGGTTTGGGAGTTTCAGCCGATCTCGCCTGCTTGGCTTGACCACTCGGCTGCGAACCACTCCCTCTACTAGCCCACTTCTTCTTAAACCCAGATTTCTTCGGATACCCATACTGGGTTCCGACCTGTGCAAACCCACTTGGCTTACTGCCCTTGGCATCCTCATAGTTCAGGGCTATAGCTATTGCATCATCTAACGTGTTCGCGTACTTAGCCCGAACTTCCATTTTTTTCCATCATTCAATCCAAATATGAAATCTTTCACTTGGATTGATTGAGGCAGGGGCTCGTCAACCTTCATTACACTCTCTCGAAACTTATCAGTGTATTCTGCCACTGATAAATTTCTCTAACGAAGGTTCCTATATTGATCCCAAGCTCGGGATGCTTCGTCAGGAGGTAAGAAGTGTTTCCTGAACTCTCTTTTAAACCCCTCCCAGGTAGTGGATGCTATACCATCTCTTTGTTGTTTAATCCACCACCGATCCGCTGCCTCACTAAACATGTGGGTGGCCTCGCGGATCTTCTTGATGTCATTTCTGATTTCACAAATGGCGAACGCCTCATCCCATTTGTGTAACCAGGTCTCAATGACATCGGAGCTACGGTCGTTCATCCGACCAGAATACTTTTCCGGTCTGTAATTGGCAATATTTGGCACTTTAGCCTTCCTAGGCTCGACCGTATGGACACTAGACTTTGGTTCCATTCGAGCCTTTCCCTTCTCCTCTCGAGAAGGTCTGGCAGACAAACTATGTATCGCTCTCCTAAGTTCGGACTGCCCTGCATTGGCCTGTAATTACTGCGCTAACAACTGTTGCAAGGCATCCTCCAGCAATGCAATCCTGCCATATAAAGTATGAGCTACTGGGCGCGACACCTGCTGGGTCGGCCGGACTCCTGATTCACCAGGGACCCTCCTGGAAGCTCCTTCTTCTGCTTCCATTCTGTTCAATGGGTGTTTTGGCTTGTTTTGTTTTGTTTTGATTTGGGTGTTTTTTTTTTTAAATTTTAAACATGTGGGGTTAAAGGTCACTGTGCCTTAACCCCAGTTATGTACAATACTCAAACACAAATATAAATGAATGAAAAAGAAGATTAGGGTGGTTCTGCACCCACCAAAACTTGTGTGGCTCTCTGTCTCTCTCTCTCGCTCTCTCTCCTTCTTCCATTCTTGCTTCCGTTGAGAGCACTCTCAACTAATATCAGAGCCCGGGTGATCTAGCTGAGCGTGCGTGAATGCTTGAAGCTCAGCAGCTCTGTGGGAGGAAGGAGAAGCTTTGTGGGAAGCTTTGTGGGTGACTTTACTTGCATCCGAGTGTGCAAAGACCTTGGAGGAACCTTTGGAAAAGTCACTTTGGCTTTACGAAGTGGTTTTGAGAGCCTGTTAAGAGCTTTCAAAGAAAAAGTCGTTTTTTGAGCTTTTCCCTGTTCCGTTCGATGACAGAGACTCCGTATTGACTTGTGGAGGCAACTATTGCTTGCTTTTGGTGTCCACATTACTTCAGGAGCTTGGAAACACCTTCATTCTTGAATCTGAGATCATTTCAGTGGATTTCTGACTCACTGTGTCAATTCCTGCGTTTTTTGCCCGGGTGTTGGAACTCAAGTTTGGAGCAACCATTTGCAGATCTGTCAGTTCCGGTGGACTCAGGAGGTCCTAAAACTTCTATGTTGCTCATCATTCGCACTCCGGTGAAGTTTACAGATAGCTCTGTTTCCAAAAACGTTTTTCAGTCCGTGTGTTGGACCCAGTGATTGAGGCCACGGTTTCCAAAACCGTCTGTCCCATTGCGTTCCGGACGCCCAAAAACCCCTACCTATCAGTTCTTGCGTGATTCGGTGGAGGATTTTCAGAGTTATAAATCTCTGTGTATTCGATTTCGTCTCTCTGTTATGCATTTTTCATACTAAGGTTTTGAAACCTTAGATTTATGCCACATGGCAGTGGATAAGTGTTGACTCCCATTTCTCACTCATCGGTTGGGATTTTGGAGTTCTGGCAGAAGAGAGATATTTGCAGATTTTCTTGCTGAGTCCGATTATGCAATGGCGCCCATGTTTTGAAGCATCTCAAGTTCTATTTTCAGTAACGCTCATTACCGTGGGACTATGATTTCTTGAGCATACCTTATGCAGATCACTCTGGTTGCAGTTTGAGCAGTGTGCGCTCATTCGTGGTATGCATTGGGTTGCAGTGGATGATTTATAGGCCATTTGGATGCATTGCGGTCCTTGTTGGATGCGCTGATAGGCCCAAATTGCCTTGTGGGATGCTATTTTTATGGACGCTTTGCACATGGATGCTATTTTATGCTGAGGGACAGCTTTGACACATTGCAGGTAACGCACTGATAGTGCTATGCTCTCTTGGATGAGACATTATTGATGCATATGCAGTGGACGGTGTTTATGCTTGAGTCATTTGGTACTTATTTCTTTTGGGCCAGATTTGCTCATATGGATGCATAGTATATGCACATGAGTCAGATGCTTTGAGCTTTGAGTTTTGGTGATATTTCACTCTATTGTGGCATACACATTTGGGTGCACCTAGTATTTGGTGTGATTCTCTCTTGCAGGTACTAGCATTTGGGATTTTGTTTCATTTGCATCATGGCATCCTCTTCCACGTCTGAAAAGGAGTTTTTCAGCATTAAAAAGTTTGATGGGACAAACTTTTCTTTGTGGAAAGAACAGATAAGGGATGTGCTTATTCAAAAGAAGCAGATTAAACCCTTGGCAAGTATTGAAGCTAAGCCTGCGGATATGTCTGAGGATGATTGGAATTAGTTGGATGCATTAGCAAAGTCTACTATTAGACTTCATCTTGCAGAGTCAGTTTATTTCACAGTAGTAAATGAGCAGACTACGGAAGATTTGTGGAAGAAACTGTGTGCTACTTATGAGAAGGAAACTGCCTCTAATAAAGTTTACCTCATGAAGAGGTTGTTTGAGCTGCAGATGAAGGAAGGGGTCTCCATTGCTTCTCATTTGAATGAATTCAATATTATTTTCAGCCAGCTTCAGGCTCAGAAAATGAATTTTGATGCGGAGACTAAGGCAATATTTCTCTTATGTTCATTGCCATCCTCATGGGATACCTTCCGTACAGCTGTCAGTAACTCTGCACCTGGTGGAGTACTGAAATTTGATGATGTTGTGGGTAGCTTGTTGGCCGAGGAGATTAGACGGAAGTCTATGGATGGCAACAAGCAGGATGCAGCCTTAAATGTGCAAAGGGGCAGATCACAGTTCAGGGGGAAGTCCCAAGAAAGAGGGAAGTCTCGTAGTAAATCCAGGGCACGGAACATTGAGTGTTACCATTGTGGCAAGAAGGGCCATATGAAAAAGGATTGCTACAAGCTGAAAAGAGAGCAAAAGGATAAGAAAAAGAATGCAAATTGGGGTGCAAATCAAAAGGAAAAGAGTCCAAGGGAGGACAAAGGAAAAGTGAAGATCGAGGAGATCAATGCAGTCACACATGATAGTGACAATGATGTTCTCTTCATGTCTAGTTTATCTGCAGAGTTGCTTACCACTTCAGATGATGCATATTCCCAGGATTGGATTTTGGATTCTGGTGCTTCATTCCATGTTACTCCCCATAGGGAATGGTTCTCCACTTATGATAGTGGAAAGACAGGTTGTGTGCATCTTGGAAATGACTATGCATGTGACATAGTGGGAGCAGGTGACATAAAGTTTTCTTTTGCAAATGGGTCTGCATTTGTTTTGAAACATGTGAGACATGTGCCTAAGCTGACCAAGAGTCTTATTTCAGTGGGTCAGCTAGATGATGCTGGTTTTCACACCACTTTTGGCTTTCAAATTTGAAAAATTCAAAAGGGCTCTATGCTTTTGGCCAGGGGTGCCAAGTGTGGGACTTTGTATCCCTTACATGTATCAGGGGTATTTGATCATGTTGTTGCAATAACCGAGCAGCCAAGCACTTCTTTGTGGCATTGCAGGTTGGGGCACATGAGCCAGAATGGAATGAAACTCTTATGCCATTTGGGTTATGTACCGCATTTGAGTTTCTCTGATTTTGAATTTTGTGAGCATTGTCTCTATGGGAAGCAGACTAAATCAGCCCATAAAAGAAGGGGAAAGAAAGAGTTTGAAATGCTTGATTTGGTGCATTCAGACGTATGTGGTCCCATGCCTACACGGTCATTAGGCGGGGCTGAATACTATGTGACATTCATTGATGATGCAACTAGGAAAGTGTGGGCTTATGCTATAGCTCGGAAGAGTAATGTGTTCCAGGTATTTCAGAAATGGCTGGCCTTGGTTGAGAATCAGTCAGGTAGAACGCTTAAATGCCTACGGACTGACAATGGTGGAGAGTATCTCTCTCATGACTTTCAGCATTTCTGTGATACACGTTGGCAAGAAAGATCACTATGCTCAAGACATTTTTTCAACAAGAGCAGCCTTGGTCTATCATGTTGGCAATTTTGTGTGGTCAGATGCGCACAAATGCTTATGGACATTGGCTAGTTGATCCATCGGAAGTAGTACTTGGCAAATTTCAAGGTAAAATCCCTGGCTGTCCATTTTCTACTTCCTTGATTCAAGATTGGAAGCAAGTTCTCTCTCACATCAAATGGTCTCCCCATCCTGCTTCTATAGCTTCCTCACTCAGAATGGAAAGCATTCACTGGAGTGCTGTGTTTTCCTCTCCCCTTGCTGTACAACAACCAATTAGAGCTTACAATCTTATGAAATTGGGCATCCGGTTCATTGATGACGTGGTAGATACGCAAGGATATTCTCTCTTTTTCGGGTAGCATGTCGACAATACAATCTTGGGATGCATCACAGACCTATTTGGAAAGCTATTGCTGATCTCTTACTTCCTTTGGTTCCGATTCCAACATTGAATGTAAGAGACAGGCTTCAAGATTGGCACCTTCAATCTTCAAGTCCAAGAATATCCTCTCGGCCTTTGCATTTATTGACTTCTATACAGGCTTATCGATTGATATTACCTCCTCGTTGGATTGCTCATCATGCTAATTCTCTATGGCATCTGAATAAGCCATTAGCCTGGTGGAAAGGAAAATTGCAATTGATATGAAAGTTGAAAACGCCATTGAAGTAGAGACTCTTTCTTTGGAGATGCATTGTTGGTATTCTTCCAGTGGGAGTGAAATTGGCTCAAAGAAGGATTGCCTCACCTCTTTGTCCAAGATGTCACCATACTCCTGAGAGTATTCCGCATTTATTGTGGTTTTGTTCACTCCAAAGATCTTCTAGACAAGATCTCCTATTTCTTATCTCTCAGATTTCCTACACACACGTTCTTCAGGTTTTTCTGGATGTATGGCAAACTATCAGCTTCTTTGTCATAGTATTCTCTTTTCTTCCAATGGATCGGATACTGGGCCTTATGGACCCTCTGGCTGCAGCGAAATCATGCATATCTGAATTCTCCCCTTCAGCACCCTTATGAGTTCTTCCGAGCCTCATTGCGGCAGTCTTTATATGATGCCTTACATGAGGAAGATTTGGATGTTTCTTGTATTCAGCTTTTCTTTTACTGCTTCTGATGGATAGGGCATTGGCTCTTTTCTAGAGCACTGCCCTGATGTAAATGAATGTTTCATAATATAATTTTCTTGGTTTCACAAAAGAAAAAGTGTGTGTGTATGTGTGTGGTAGCGATAGAGACCTCCTCCTCTGCCCTGCCAGCCTCGTCTTCCTTCCCGTTTTCGTCCGTGTAGTCACCCTCGACGTCCCTGCTGCATACCTTGCCCTCCGTACAGCTGCTGTCAGTTGTACGGTCTTCCGTACAAGTTTCGTGCACCCTACAGCCCCCCGTACAGCTCCCCGTACAATTTCTCGTACAGCGCCCGTGCTCCCTGCACATCCTCGTACAGTCTTTCATACAGTCTTCTCTGCAACCGTCTACTCCGCCACTTTTTCCTTCGGTGACTGCCGTACGGCCATCCGTACATGTTGTACGGCCGACCGTACAGCCTGTACGGTCATCTGCACAGCCTCTTTCCGTATCTGTGTTGCAGCGGTGGATTTTGCTCCAGTCTCATCTTCCTCCTTTCCTACTGCTCCGACACTTGTTGCTTTTGTTTTCTCTGCCTCAGCGCTTCCTGCCTCTGCTCCTCCTACTCGTGTTTTTCTTCGACGGAAGCATGGTGGTTTGTTTGCCTCGCCTTCGATTAAATCAGCAAAGTTGGATGTTTCCGATGGCCCTTCTTCTTCCTTCCAGCTACATCTTCTTCGCCAATTTCAATCTGCCTCTGTCACAAAAGTTCCGTCATCGGGTTCCCCGCTTGTTCCCTCCAACTGCATCTTCGTCGCCAATTGTGCTCTGCCTCTGTCACAAAAGTTCCTTCATCGGGTTCCCCGCTTGTTTGTTTTTTAGATTCTGCCCTTTTTGGTCTCCAGTCTTCGACAGGCTCAGCAATTTGGAGTCTGCCTCTATTTTATGGGCAAGGTTTTATCTTCAGCTCGGCTTCCTCATTGGGCTGATGTTGTAGTGGGTCTGGATTGTATTTCTTCCTTTGTCTTTCTGGGCAAAGGATTTTACTATGCCCATTGCTCTTCGACTGAGGTGGAAGAGCGCCTTGTCAGCCGTGCTAGTGTTCCTGCAGCTGGCTTTTTTGCTTATGTGATGCCCTGGGATCCCTTATTTGATCCGTCTACCTCTCTTCTAACCCACTGTCCGGTTTGGATTACCCTCAAAGCGCTACCTGTGCCTCTTCTTCAGCATCTTCCTACTCTTGCAGTTTTTTTGGGTAGGCCTCTCCATGTTCCGAGACAGGATTTCTTGTAGGCTACCCGTGATGTTAGGCTCTGTATTATATTAGATAAGATGCAGCCCGTGCCATCTACTCTGGATCTTGATCTGGGATTTGCTCATCCAATACGCATCAAGCTACATTTTGCTTCTTTTCCTACAGCTTGTTATCGGTGTCGTTAGGTTGGTCATTTTGCACGTGCTTGCCCTTCTGCTTCCATGACCACTCCTTCTTCAACTGTGAAGGTTACTCCTCCTCCTCCTCCAGTTTTTGCTAAGGCTTTACTGGATAAGCCTTCTTTTACTGCTCCGAAGCATTACTGGAGGAAGGTAGAAAAATCACAGGCCAATCTTTCTCTTGTTGAAGAAGTTCAGGATCCGGCTCCTGTTGAGCATCATCAGCCTCCTTCTCCTCAGGATATGGATGTGCCCCTTGCAGAGGGGATCATACAGGATGTTGCACATGCTCCTTCGCAGGTTGATCCTCGGAGTGAAGCTGAAATGCTAACTCCTGCTTTATCAGATGCAGCCCTTTCGTCGGAGGATACAAATGTTGATCTAGCTCCTTTGCCTCTAATGCCTGTGCCAGAGTCTTCTTCTGTTCGGGATGCAGATGTGCCATTTTCACTGGATTCTTTTCATCCCATGTTACAACACGTTTTTGACCCTGTGATTCAAAAATTTCGGGTGCCGGCCTATATTAAGAAGAATCACAAGGGCAAAAAACAACTTGTTTTTATTGATGGTGTGGTTTCTACACTGCATCAATTTTTACAAAGCAATAATATGAAGCTAGAGGATGTTGTGTTTCATCCTCCTCCAACTTGATATGTAACTTTTTACTTGGCTGCCTCATGACTTTTGCTCTGAGGCTTTACTTGTAAATTTTTCCTTTGTACTTATTGGTGGGTTTTTACCTCTTTTTTGAGGTTTCCCACACAGAAATATAAGATTTCACAAAAAAAAACAAAAAGTGTGTGTGTGTGTGTGTGTGCAAAGATTCCCATCTGTTCCGTTTGGGAAGTTCTTCTGGCTATTTGGGTTTCATTCATCCAGACCGAAGCTTTATCTTTTCTTCGTTTGGGTTTGCTACTGAGCACTATGGACATTATGGACATATAGGAATTGTAGTCTTTGGTAATCCTACTTTCTCTCTGTTTGGCTTTTTTAGGCGTTCTCTACAGCAATCTTTCTTTGATTGCTTGCAGACCTGCTGCATAGATCATGAGATCTTTTTGGCATATACTGAAATTTTCAGTTGATGTGATTGTAGCACTTTGTTTTGAGGTTGCTACTCATAATATAATCAATCAAAGATTTCACCAAAAAAGAAAAAAGTAGTGTGTGTATGTGCAACTTTGGGCTTATAAAGTACCGCTTCGACAACACGTTTTCTTTTGGCGAGTTCTTTTGGGAGTGTTTCCATTTGGACAACTATTAGCTCATTGACACATTGCTCCTGCACTTTGCCACTGATGGTATGCTTCTTCGGAGACTGTGCCTCACTTGTGTTGGCGTTGTCCGTGTTCTCATCAATTTTTTAATCTGCTTCAACAGCGCCTGCGGAGCGAGATTCCCATCTATTCCATTTGGGAAGCTCTTCTAGCTCTTTGGGTTTCATCCATCCAGACCGGAGTTTCATCTTTTCTTCGTTTGGGGTTCGCTACTGGGCACTATGGACTTTATGGACATATAGGAATTGTAAAGTCTTTGGTGATCCTACTTTCTCTCTGTTTGGCTTTTTCAAGCATTCTCTGCAGCAATCTTTCTTTGATTGCTTGCAAACCCACTACATAGATCATGAGGCCTTTTTGGCATATACTAGAATTTTCAGTTGATGTAATTTTAGCACCTTGTTTTGAGGTTGCTACTCATATAATATAATCAATCAAAGATTTCACCCCAAAAAAAAACTGTGCGCCTCTCTCTCGTCAAATACACATTGGTTTGGATTATGCCTGGCAGGCCTTTGTTGCTCGGATGCAAGCAGTTATAAGGGATTATGGCCAATCCTATATGCAAGCCACAAGGGAGACTCCACAAGGGAGACTGTAGCACATGCCAAATTTACTTGTCACAGTTTGACTAAGCTTGCACATCTTCGCCCTTTGTCTTCAGAGGAAAGCATGCTCTTATGTCAGGCTCAATTCTCTCTTCAATCCAATGATCGCTTTTTTGGATGAAAGCTGCTCTTCCAGAAAATGGGCTTTTCTAGATAAAGGCTGCTCTTCCAAGCAATTTTTTAAGAGCTTACACTACAAAAGACAGGCTGCCAATATCTGTCAAATCCGGATGCCTGATGGTTCTTGGTCAACATCTCGTTCAAAGCTTGCTGATTTATGTGTGCAACACTTCTCCACTCATTTTGGACATGTGGATACTCTTTCTCCTCAGGTTGTGTCTGCACGTCAGCTTCTTTTACAGCATGTTCATCCAATTCTGTCTGATGCTCAGGCTTTGGAACTTGAGCATCCTTTCACTGAAAGGAAATTGTCTGATGCACTGAGATCCTGTGGCAGATGGAAATCTCCAGGATGGGATGGTCTCACTGCTGAATTCTTTCTTGCTTTCTGGGATCTGCTTAAATTCACCTTGCTGCAAATGGTAAATGCAGCATGGCAAAATCAGCAAATGCATGTGTCATGGAAAAAGGGTCTTCTCAAGCTGATTCCAAAGAAGCAGCTATGTGACTCACTTGGTGATTGGAGGCCAATCACGCTCATGCTAGTCATTTACAAGATCATTGCCAAAATGGTGGTTGAACGTATTAAAGGTTATTTGCATGATGGGTTGCATTCCTCCCAATATGGCTTTGTTCCACGTCGCCATATCACAGATAACATTGCCAATGCTTACATTGAGATTGAATATGCCAAATACACGCAACAGGATGTTCTACTCTTGCAGGTAGATATTGCAAAAGCCTTTGACATAGCTCAATGGGATTTCATCTCGCAAACTATGCGAGCTTTGGGGTTTGAAGAAAAAATGCAATAGGTTATTTACTGGCTTTACAGAGATAGCAATGCGACTTGCATTTTTTCTGGGGATATCTCTGATGAGTTGCCAAAATGGTGGTTGATCGTATTAAAGGTTATTTGCATGATGGGTTGCATCCCTCCCAATATGGCTTTGTTCCATGTCGCCATATCACAGATAACATTGCCAATGCTTATATTGGGATTGAATATGCCAAATACATGCAGTAGGATGTTCTACTCTTACAGGTAGATATTGCAAAAGCCTTTGACATAGTTCAATGGGATTTCATCTCGCAAACTATGCGAGCTTTGGGGTTTGGACCAAAAATGCAGCAGGTTATTTACTGGCTTTACAAAGATAGCAATGCGGCTTGCATTTTTTCTGGGAATATCTCTGATGAGCTGCCAAAATGGTGGTTGATCGTATTAAAGGTTATTTGCATGATGGGTTGCATCCCTCCCAATATGGCTTTGTTCCATGTCGCCATATCACAGATAACATTGCCAATGCTTATATTGAGATTGAATATGCCAAATACACACGGCATGATGTTCTACTGTTGGAAGTAGATATTGTAAAAGCCTTTGATATAGTTCAATGGGATTTCATCTCGCAAACTATGCGAGCTTTGGGGTTTGGACCAAAAATGCAGCAGGTTATTTACTGGCTTTATAGAGATAGCAATGCAGCTTGCATTCTTTCTGGGGATATCTCTGATGAGTGGACTCTTCGTTGTTTGGTCCGCCAAGGATGCCCTCCCAGTGCTTTACTGTATGCCATTGCTACTCATCCTATGCTGCAATATATTGATCATCTTGTGGCTACAGGATCACTTCATGGCTTGGAATTGGATGCTAATCGCAGCATGGTTGCTCAAGCTTATGCTGATGAATCTTTCTTTACCCCAAAGAATACGCCCCATGATCTTGGTGCCTTGATGCAAGCCCTCTCCGTTTATGGTTTGGCAGCTGGTCTTCATGTTAGTTTTCAGAAGTCTAAGCTGCTCCTTTTGCATTCCAAAGACTGGCTTAGTCTCTTATGGCCTGGAGATGTCATTCCACCCACTCAGTTTGTTCGTCATCTTGGTTACCCTTTGGGGTGGGAACTTACTCGCCGACAACAAACTGATTGGGTTTTGACTAAGCTTCGGAAAAAGCTTGAGGATTGGAAACTGGCAACCTGGCCTTTGCACGTTCGTCTTCAAATAGTGCAGTCCATCCTTATGGCATATATTCAATTTTACTTGCCATTGATCATGTTCACTAAAGCAGATCTTCATGTCTGTCTTTATGGAAATCTTCTAGCAATCCAAACATGGCAAAAAAAGTCTCAGGCTGCTTTCGATGCATCACATTTGTTCTCCCAAGATGCATGGTGGATTGAACATCACGGATATTCGCGTGCATATCCTTGCTCATAGGGGAAAAATGTTGTTACAATTTCTCCAAGGTGATCAGCCTTGGGCTCTTATGATTAGATCTCTGGTCACTCATATCAGTATTTCTGCATTTGGTCATTGGCAACTTGATCAATGGGAATTTCTTTTTGGCTGCACTGATGGCATTTTTCCTGGCTGCCCTTTTGTCTCCCGCCTGCTTCTTGACTGGAAACATGTTCTTTCTCATCTGGAATGGAATGGTCGGCAGTCTTTGCTTGGGAATTCTTTGAGAACTGAAAGCATTCACTGGTCAAAAGTCTTTCAGCCTCCCTTGGCTTTACAGGAACCTCGACATTCCTACTTTGTCTTGTTTAAAGGCATCACCTCAGTTGCTGATGTTATTGATGATGCTGGTACTATGCTCCCTTTTTTTCTGGCAACCACCGGATATTGGGCTCTCATTATCATCCTTTGTGGCAACAAATTACTTCTATGCTTTCGCCTTTTGTTCCGATTCCTCCTTTGGAACTCTAGGACCGGCTGGAAGATTGGACTTTGACTTCTCCAGGGTCCTCTTCTCGTCCTTTGAGGCTATCTCAGATTACTGTGCCTGCATTGTATAAAATCCGTTTGCCTCAACCTTGGGTTTCAGAGCGAGCTGATCTATTTGGCGAATGCATCGCCCAGCCAAGTGATGAGGAAAAGATTACAGCAACTTTGGGCCTATAAAGTACCGCTTTGGCAACAGGTTTTCTTTTGGCGAGTTCTTTTGGGAGTGTTTCCATCTGGACAGCTATTGGCTCATCGACACATTGCCCTTGCACTTTGCCACAAATGGTCTACTTCTTCAGAGGCTGTGTCTCACTTGTTTTGGCATTGTCCGTGCTCTCATGATTTTTTTGATCTGCTTCAACAACGCTTGCACGCGAGATTCCCATCTGTTCCATTGGGAAGTTCTTCTAGCTATTTGGGTTTTATCCATCCAAACCAGAGTTTCATTTTTTCTTCGTTTGGGTTCGCTACTGGGCACTATGGACTTTATGGACATACAGGAATTGTAAAGTCTTTGGTGATCCTGCTTTCTCTCTGTTTGGCTTTTTCAAGCGTTCTCTGCAGCAATCTTTCTTTGATTGCTTGCAGACCTGCTTCATAGATCATGAGGTCTTTTTGGCATATACTGAAATTTTCAGTTGATGTAATTGTAACACCTTGTTTTGAGGTTGGTACTCATGTAATATAATCAATCAAAGATTTCACCCAAAAAAAAGAGTGTGTGTATGTATTTTCACCCCAAAAAAAAAAAAAAAGTATGTATGTATATGTACATGTATGTGAAGCTGAGCCCAACAACACTCTATTATTGGTTTCCTTCCTAATCAAGTTGATGAAGCCTAGACAGACTGATCTGGCTGAGGACCGGCAGTGCTCTATTGTTGGTTTCCTTCCTTGACGACGCCAATCCTCACAAGAGCTAGAGACAAAGCTGATATCAGCTCTTCTATCAAAAAATGGCTGAACTAGAAATAGTAAAAAATGCCAAGAAAGATGAGGAACTGGCCTTCATCAAAGATGGCATAAGCAGTAAGTAAGCAACAATAGAAAACAAGAACACAGCCTAGGGATTGGATACCCTCAGGATCAAGATATGGAATATAGAAGGATTATCTCTGGATAAGACTTTGGCACTAGCTGATACGTTTGCAAAGACTGAGATTTTCATAGCACTAGAAACCTAGGAGCAGGAAGGCAACGAGACACCAAACCCTAGAAGGGCTCACATCAATTTGGAATAAGCTAAATAAAATGCTACATCAAGATAGGCTGGGACAAGGCAGTAGAGATTGTGAAGACAAATCCAAACAAACAATACATATGGCTGGAAATCAGGAAAGGGACGGAAAAATGTTCATTCCATCTTGCTAATTTGCACCCCACAGTCCCTTATCTACAAGACAAATGGACAGATTTCTTGTGGAAAACCCCTTCACGTGTTTGAGCAAGGACATAGAAGAATAGTCCAACAAAGGTGCACAAACTCGCTCCAATCAAGCACCAACAATAGTGGAAGGTAGAAACCCGATTGGCGCATCTCAATACAGTCTTGGACCAAGCACACAAGCTCTCAGGCATTCTCAGAGACACAAACACATGCACTATTGCTGTTGACAGCTATTTTTAGAGCTACAACATGTAATTTTTTCATGGACCCACCTTTGCCCTATAGATGGTGTTTGGTCTCCAGCGGACATTATGATATCACATTGTATCATATCATATCGTATCGTATCGTATCGTATCCTTTGCTGAGCGATGGACTTAGTCCCCCATACATCATACATAGGTTCCTTCCCTGAGATACCCAGCTGATCGGATGGCCCATTGATGGCGGGGATCTCCGCTCCTTTCCTTTTTAGTGTTTTTGGTTCTCATACAGACATCCATTTGTGTGGGACAAACGCGGTATCTCTCTATTGATGTTCTCTTCTCAAACATGAGCCCTAGGTTTGGGTGCATACTTTTGTGACCCCACCACTTTTCTTTTATTTTATTTGGCTTTTCTTCAATCTCATAGACCCTTTGGTCTTTCGAAGACATCAAGAAGTTTTAGAACATCGCAACTAGCTCGGGCTAGTGCACAAGCTTCACAGCAAATACTAACTACATAAGCAAGTTTATAAGATGTTTTATTCACTGGATTTAAAAGACCACTATTAGTTTAATAGTGCTCACCAGTCCCATTGATCCTGAAGGGCCTTACGCGGACTTTAATACAATCATATCATTAAGCACTACCGTCACTCCAGTAGTCTATCTCCCTAATTTGGATTTTAAAGAGGACATATATGTGATCCTCATGTGTGGTTAACTCATGGACGAGACATGCTCTCTGGGTCCCTAGTGTTTTGCATCCCTGGCTGCCTCTAGCTCTGGTCACTAGGGTGGAAGAAGTCTATGATTGTCCTCTAGCTCGACTCCGATGGGCCCACATAGTGTTGCCTCTGCAATCGAAGGAGTCGGTCTCTATGTCGCAAGGCCTGGAGGAGGAAAGAGACACCACAACGTTGCTTATCATGGGCCAAGAAATCTCTGAGTGGAAAAAAATCTACAGTTGAAAAGGCAATGATGGCATCCACAGATCTCAAGAACATGGGGCGTTTGAAAGTAAAGTGCTCCTCTTTCTCAACCTCTTGCATGTTGCATAGAGTGCAAACCCGTCTCACGCATGGGATGCCCTCTCCTCATCCTATCTCTATAAGTAGTCAATGAGAGGATACTCAAAACTGTCCAATTGAGATCCTCAAGGCATGTGGGTGATAATCCCCCATATGCCTTATATGCAACTAAGTGACTCCACATCTTATATGTAGCTAGGTGACTCCAAATCTTATATTCAACAACGTGACTCCAAATATTGATCTTTCACTCAGACAGCTGGTCCTATCCGGGAGGCCCACCTTACCAAAGTTTGGAAGTCACATGCAGGATGCGATGTCGTACTTCCCAATCACAAACCACACTGACTCAACCTTGTCACGCCTAAATGATCAAAAATTGCCTTCCTCTTAGTTGTCTAAGTAGGATGCTGATACCAGTCTTGACAGATCCTTTTTGTGCACATGTAAACTCCAAGCAAACAATCAGATCCGAAGAATTGTGTTACAGCAATATGGACAACCAAAATAGGTCAAACTGTCTGCAAAAGATGCACCCTCCCGTGTGCATAGACTTCTAGTATAGAGCTGCTATGCTGCTCCAATTCTCTGCCTCTTCCTCTGTTCTGCGAGATTCATTTGGCTGGCTTGACTGGCTCCCCTAGTGATTGAGGTGGAATGAGGGCACAAGGCCCTTTTATAGGACGGTGCCACCCCCCCCCCGCAGTACTGAAACAGGCCGACCACCTGTTCTAGGGCCTCAAATGGCTGATCAAACCTGGCCTGTGATGACGCAATCACGATCCATTTCACCCGCCCCTGGTTGGCCTCTTTCTGGCCCACCAGCCTGACCTTGTGGCCGACCTGACTCTATTGACCAACTAGGTCTGGCCAATATAAGGCGCTTTCCAAACCTCCATTTGCGCATCAGTGATAGGCCGATCCAGACTACGAACTTGGCCTTCCAGCCTTGCTTTGCTGGGTCACGTATGCTAGAATGCTGCTTATTGTGCTGCCCATGTCACAGCCATGCTGCTGCCCACGTGGATGTCCTAGTTCTCCTATCTGCATATGTGGGACCTTGTTAATGTGTCCACATGGCTTCCTCTCATATCCCATTATCTATTGCACAAATCCTGCCCCCTGGTCCTCCTGATATGGGGGCTCAGAGGTAGGGCAGTGACCAACTACTCCAACAGAACTTTAAGTGGGATAGCATTCAATACATTACATTATGCCAAAGATTTGGTTTAAGAGCAGTTTTTCCCTCTTCTATAAAAAAGCTGGAAGCTTTGCTACAGCCTAAAGCCAAGCACTAGGTTTCTTAGTGTAGCCTTTTGTTTTCAGAAAGAAAACAGTATAATACAACAGGGAAACTATTTTATTGTTTCATTGTTTCTGGTACTCCACAAAGCTGCTCCTTCGATGCATGGTCTTTAATTTTTTGAATGTTGCATATCATTTTCTTGCAATAAAGAATCTCTTTGCAAGAGTACAAAAAACATACCTCAACAAAATATGGGCTATATATCTGCATTTGTATATAAAATCTTCATTGTTCTAAGGCCATATTGTAGCCTTTGAAGACCTATGCTGAGCTGCTCCCCTCCCAAAATCCTAAGCATATTTTCACACACTAAAAGTAGACACCATCTTGCATCACTAAAAGTAGACATCATCTTGCATGCCAACTTTAAATATTTCTTTATTCCTTGAAGAAAAAAATGAACTTTTGAAGAAGTCAAAACTCAATCTCTAGATATTCTTTTATGTCTTCATCTTTAATCCAAGACAAAATGGCAACTTTTGCAGAAATGTTGTCTATCATGTGTGCATACGCTTGAAGCATGCACAAATCAATTAAGCTTCTATGGCAAGTATTAGGAAACCCAAATTGCCTGCTTACGATACCAATTTTGTTGCAGCTCTCCAGATATCTTCAGCAACTAAAGGTGAAACTGCTAAAATGATGAAATCACTTGGCTGAAGACCACTTAGAACTTCGTCCAGCTGATTTCCATCAATAGAAGAGTTCTCTCCAGCTTCCAAAATTTTCAAGCTTGAAACTCGAGCAATAGCTGTTTGCTGCAGCACACACGTTACAAACATAATCGTTGTCAATGGCTATAGTATGTACACTTCACGGCTTCCATAACCATGACTTTTACATACTAGAACTACAACTTTATTCTTATCACTTTACATGGATTTACGATAATGATAGATTAACATGTTTTCAACAAACTTCTAGTTCTGTTTATAAACACTCTTTCTATTTGTTGCTCGTACCAACTTTTGAGCCACTTCAAAATGCATACACAGTGATAGGTAATCAAAAGAAAACAACAATAATCCAAACACATAACGAACCTGTATGGATCCTGCCAGACTCAAACTGTAGTAGTCCTTTGTGCAAAGTACCGTTACATTCCACATATCTAGCCTGTCCATCTACAAGCTCCATGTCCAAGCATAAGAAGAAAATAGAGAAGCATAGGTTCTACTCACATGTAGGTTCTAACAGTGTGTTATGCGCATATAAAAACAATATACTGCAGCAAAGAGTGTGACACCAAGTAGAAAACACGTTGACAGATAATTCCACTTGCACAGAGAAATACATCTACACAATCTATGACCAAACTTTCCAATTACTGTCAAAACACTATAAGGAGTTGACAAAAATACACAATCTATGACCAAACTTTCCAACTACTGTCAAAACACTATAAAGGAGTTGACAAAAAACAATCTCATGAAGAGCTAAGAAGATATACAGGGGACCCATTAAAGAAGAACCTCATCATGGCGTACACAAGGCTCATCAAAAAACAGAGGACTAAGCGTTTTTTGCTTTCTTCAAAAAAAGTAGGAATGGAATGATTGAAGGCCACACAGTGTTCTACTGGACAGCAAACTTTTTCAATCTCGATCAGAAGTTCCTACCGACTTCCCAGAAAAAAAGGGGGAATTGAAGAGACTATAAAAACAAGTAAAGAAAGCCTAAGCCAAAATTGTATATAGCTGGACTGAAACTAACAGTTTCAGAAGAGATGATAGTGTGCAAAGACTAGATGAGCCCAATTGGGATGGCATCCTAAAGCTGCACATGGGTACTCATAAAATATGATGGAAGTGTCTCAAAACCTTGCTGACCCTAAATGAACCCTGAAGTACTATTCCTAAGTACTACAAAGCAATGAAAGAATCGTAATAACTCACAACACATAACAAGTCCATCCTGAACGTGACAATGCTATACTTGCGTTTAAACCCAGGTGAACTTTACATAGTATTCCTTTGTGATCCTGTTAGTATCAGCAGCATTGTAATATACAAGCTCTACCTCCTTCCTATGCATCACCACACAGATGATGTGATAATGCACAGTAATGTGTTAGGTCTATGCAAGAATATTGTATTCTTCCGCCTAGACAGGCAAATTTGATATCACACATGGTGAAGGTAGCATCTGCACTCACGGAGGACTGAAAAGGTTCCCTTATACTCAATTTTTTCTGAAGAAAGGCAAACAATGGATTGTTCTTACTCATCCAAGAACTGAAGCCTGAAGAAATATCCAGACATGAGCCATCTTTGATCGACAGAATCAGAGTCACAAAAGCCATCAGGCAAAAATCAGAAGCTCTCGTGTACTGTATGCACAATATATCACGTTCAGATACAATATTATCCTCTTAACTGCACTCCAATATGGATTTCAAGGATGCCATGAACTCACTAATCCAACATCACATTGCCTAGCTGCCTTTAAAGTATGGCATCAGCTGCCTTGGTGTCATTGTGAGAGTACTAAGCTTGATCCTTGACTCAGTAGAAGTGCCAAACTCTCTGCATCCTTGAATGCTTACAAGGCCGATCAAAGATTCCAAGTCTTCCATCTCAAGAATGCTCAAGTAGGCATTGCCATGAGAATTATTTAAATCTCTCCTCAGCTGCTGCTCCCCGCTCCTCCTGCTGCCCTCCTTCCTGCTCCCCTCCTTGCTGCCCCCTCCCTCCCCTCCCCCCTACCTGCTGCTCCCCCCCCGACTCCCCTCCCTCGCTGCTGCAGCCCCCCCCCCTGCGCACTGCCTCCTCCCTCCCCTCCCCCCTAGCTGCTGCTCCCCCCGCTCTTTCTTTGCTTCCCCCCCCCTCTCCTCCACTCCTCCTCTCCTCTATCCTCCCCTCCTCTCCCTTCCTCCTCTCCTCTTGCTGCCCCCCCTCTCTCTTTGCTGACTCCTCCTCTCCTTGCTCATTCCTCTCCCTCCCACCTTCCTTTCACCCTCTTTCTTCATCTGGAGTACCCTACTCTCCTTTAGGGGTCTCCTGGGCTTCAGGAAAGCGGACGGAGTTCTTCTTTGTGTTTGAATCGGCCATTCCCACCTTGATTGACGAATGGGTTCCCACTCAGTCAATCCGTTACCGCCCACACCCGCTGCGAGAACCGTCACTTTCTCAAAAGATGAGCTGCAGCAGTTGCAAAAGGATTTGGAGCATGAGTGTTCCACGACTCTCTTCACACGCATCCATGGCTCCCACCCCTTCAGGTCACAAGCTAGAGATTGGATGCTTGCGTCGCTTCCCCAAGAGCTCGCCCCCCACCTTAAGGATGTTCGTTTGTTGGGACGAGGTTTCTTTCAGGTGTGCCTAGATTCCCCGGATGTCACGAGAGACCTACTACAGGCCGGGTTTCCATTTCTAGGGTATAGGAGGATTTTTTTGTTTCCCTTTCAACTAGGCTTTGACCCAGTTGAAGAGGACAAGCAGGGAGTTTCTATTTTCATCAGGTTCCCTGGTCTCCCCTCAGTTTATCACCGCCTTCTTTCAGTTATTGGCGAGAGGTTTGGTGTGGTAGCAGAGATCCGGTCAGGATGGATGGGGTACCCAAGGTTAGGGTCATTGTCCAGGACCCTAATATTTCAGATGACCACATCATGCTACAACGACCCGATGGGTCTTTCTTTCGCCAGAGATTTGAGGTTGCAGGTCGGCAGGACTAGCGCAGGATTTGTAGGACCAAATGAAAGAGAGAGAGAGTGCAAGTAGCAAAGAGTCGCTGAGTTAGCCGTCACGTCAAATCTTGGATAATGAAAAATAGGAGTACAAGGTACTTGTACCTAGACCTAGGACTAAGTGTCCTAGGTGTCACATAGGACTAAGTGTCCTATGTGGCCTAAAAGGCACTAACACTACAAGTGCCTACATTTATGCCTACAAGGCACATACCATGGCCTATAGGGCATCACTAGAACCACCAGAAGATGGCCTACAAACCCCCCTCCATGGGATGGACTGAAGTACTCTGGAAACGTCTCAGAATACCTGGTACTTTTTTGGTCATGGTGGCACATGTTCATCCAAAAGGATATAGCCACCTATGAATGTACAAGGGATGTCAGATCATGTAACAAAGGGAACCAAGTGTAAAGCCTGTCGGAAGACTTCGAACTTGGGACGAGGAAGTGCCTTTGTAAACATATCTGCTATGTTGTCCTCTGTGGGAAGATAGGACAACTCTATGTTTCCTGCTGACAACCGCTCCCGAACATAATGATAGTGAACTTCAATATGCTTGGTACGCGCATGAAACACTGGGTTACGCGCAATGGCCAAAGCACTCTAGCTGTCAGTGTAGACAATAGTGGAGGATGTTTGGCAAATACCAAGATCTGTAAGTAATTGTCGAAGCCAAACACACTCTACTATAGCAGTGAAAGCTGCCCTATACTCAGCCTCACAGCTAGACGTGGCAACTGTTGGTTGCTTCTTGTTGAGCCAAGAGAAACATGAATTGCCAAGCAAAAAACAATTGCCAGTATGTGACACTCTGGTGTCGGAACATCCTGCCCAGTCACTATCCGTGTCAAAAGAATAGTGGTCTGGATTACCCATGGCCACTAATCGAAGGGTTGTAGCAAACCCTTGATATGTATCTGGCAGTCCATTCAATGTGGTACTGACAAGCTATGAATTTGGCACCACCTCATCAATGTTGGCAAGCTGTTTCATGAGGTCCTTGACCTTTGTTAGGTATGCATCCATAGAGTCACCTTCATTCATACTGACTTCCTGTAGTTGCCTTCTCAAATATGCGGTTTGCTATTGTAATCTCAGAACCAGGTCTCCATCTTTGATTTCGTTTTTCTTAATTTTTGCATTTTCCAACTCTTGCCTCCGCATTTGCACTCGGGCATAATGCTCAAAAGCCAAATCCCTGTCTAATTGCATCACCTGCAGTGCCAATAATCTCTCCCTGTAATTGTCTATAGGCTCATATCCTTCTTCAACCAAAAATTTCAAAGCTAGTCTTTCCACATCCAGTGGAAGTATTGCTTCTTTCCCATACACCAAATGAAAAGGAGAAAATTGAGTGTTGTGCTTCACCGCTACCTTGTATGCCCACAAAACTCGATTCATCTCCAAATCCCAGTTTTTGGTGTGGTTTCCCATCATCTTAGTCATTATCAAATTGAAATCTCCATTAAAATTATCATTCAACCCATTGCACTGAGGATAATATGGGTGATGTATTTATGATTTATATTCAGCTTACTGCACAAGTAATCCATCACTTCTCCTCTGAATCCAGAACCATTATCTGAAAGTGACTCCAGGGGAATCGCATATGTGCTCATATATAAAATCAGCAACCCCTTTGCTGTCCACTCTTTTTACTGCCTTCACCTCTGCAGTAAGCATATAACACTTCCCTCTGGTAGTTCTGGGTAAAGGACAAACTGCATCTATCCCCCATCTCTTAAAAATATCATAAACCAACATAATATTTCTCAGCTCCATTTTAAGAATTCTTTTTCCCATGCTTTGACATTGATGGCAAGATCTACACCAATGCTGCACATCCTTCTGTATTGAAGGCCACACATAACCCTCCAGAAGTATTTTCTGCAGTGTAATCTTAAAAGCATAGTGTCCTCCACAAGCTCCTTCATGACTAGATGACAGTATACAATAGATTTCTTCTCTCCAGGGCACTTTCCTAAAAACCTGATCAGCCCCTCTCATGTAAAGCTCATCATCAATCATCATATACTGTCTACTCTTCCGTATGAAGTGATATTTTTGACTCTTCTTAAGCTCCTGAGGTAGATGTCCAGTAAGTAAGAAATCCACTACTTGAGCCAGGAATTCTCTCCCTCTGTAAAGTGGATCTTCAAGCTCTGGATCTTGATCACTCATCTCCTGAGCCGATTCATGTGCCATTTGATTATGTAAATTAATGAAGCAGCCTTCTTACTTTGGCTAGATACCCTCTCAACCTCGGGTTTCTTGCTTGCCAACTTCCCAGGACCTACTTCACTACTAGTAGAGAATATCCCTTGATCATTATCTTCTGAATTTTCAGCTTTAGTGCAGCCAGTAACCCCTCATATAATGCTGCATACTCCGCCTCATTATTGCTTCCAGCTTCCAGATGAACTCCCTCCTTTTGAATCAGCTTGCTCCCTGAATCAGTAATCACATAGCCTCCATTAGCTTGATGTAAACTCTTTCTGTATGAGCCATCAAAATGCAAGATAGATGCTCCTTGGATGATAACATGCTCCTCTTTATCTATCTTCTTCTCCACTTACTTCACCAAAATGGGACCCTCTTTGTATGTTAACAGATCTGCCAGTGTGGCTCTAGAAGTGCTCTCCACAACAAATGAGAAAGTATATTCTTGTAGCTCAACCAACCATTTCATCATGCTTCGAGAAAGTGTTGAATTATTAACAAGCTGAGGCAATAAAGGGTAGCAAGTCAAAACCACAAATGGCTTAGAGATAAGATATGCCCTGAACTTCTTGCAAGCATACACCAAGCTTAACAAAATCAGCTCTGTCTCTGTATATCTCCTCTCTGATTATGTCTTAACTCTGCTAGCATAATACACATGCCTCATATAACAGGACTCCTCCCCTTTCTGTAATAAGATGGCTCCCACAGCATCTGGTCCAAATGAAGGGTTCACATAAAAGGTCTGAGAGAAATCTCGAGCTTTCACACAAGCAATCTCTCCCAACACTTCCTTCACTCTATTGAACACTGCTTCACAATCCTCACTCCATTGCAAAGGTTCTTCTTTCATAGCTTGTTGCAAAGGATACAACAGCTGAGAGACTAAATGTATGAATCTTGTCATATACTTCACTTTTTGCACAAAATTCTGCAACTGTTTTGATGTAGAGGGAGCTGGAAGTAAGATAAGGGCTTTCACCTTCTCTGGATCAGGCTCAATGCCATTTTGAGATACTACATGTCCCAATAACTTTACCTTGGAGCATCCCAAATGACACTTCTGTGCATTGTATTGTCCTCCTGCTTCATCCATTCTGTGGAACACTTGATCTAGCCTCCATGCATGCTCTCTCTAAGAACTGTACACACATATATCATCCAGAAATGCTCTCACAAATTTATCAATGAAAAGAACTAACACTTCATCAATATTCTCCTGATACCATGCCGATGCATTCTTTAATCCAAATGGCACTACTCTGTAACAAAAGCAACCCCAGGGTGTGATGAATGTAGTTTTGATTTGATCTTCCTCTGCAATTGAAATCTGGAAGTATCCAGAATATCCATCACACACACTGTATTTTTCATACCCTACCACTCTATACAATACATCATCAATAAAAGAAAGAGGATAATGATTGCTTTTTGTCACTGCATTGAGAGATTTGTAATCAATGCATATGTTTCTCCATCCTCCTGTGTGCTTAGGAATGATTACCACTGGACTGCCCCAATCTAAATGCTCCACCAGATAAATCAGCCTTTTTTGAGCAACTTAGTTAACTCCTCTCTCAGCACAGGCAAAAGCTCTCTATGTGTCCTTCTCAATTTCTGAAAAACAGGCTTGCTGCCTTCTTTTAGCTCAATGTGCATTGGCTCACATCTGAAACCCCTGATCTCTTCATGTGAGGTAATAAACAACTTTGAATACTAATGAATGACCTTCATATACTCCTCCTTCTCCACTTCTTCTAGACTAGAATTCAGCATGGACAGCAGTATCTCTTCTCTCTCTGTCTGGGAAGGTGGGGGTTGCATCAAGTTATCCATATCTTCAAGCTTACTCTCCTCCTTAGCTTCTTGTATCTCTACTGCCTACAATTCATATGCATCAAACTCCTTCGACAGAAATGACACTTGTCCCTCCTCCTCAGATGTAGTACTTTCTTCTTGCGTCTCACTGTCTGATTCCTCTTCAATGCTTGTTTTTTTTTGTTCTTCTTCTATTTCCCGTCTGCTACTCATATCAAATTTCTTGGCCTTTCCCTTCTTATTATGCACCGTAATTGTACCCATCTTCCAGTTTTGTATTGCTCCCACCTGTCTGAGCCAAGGTCTGCCCAAAATCAGCGGGTATGCTCCCAAACCAGTAGGCATAATGTGGCAATTAATGCAACATGATACTCCAAAAGCATCCACTACTACTCCCGTGCATATACCCAGACACTTCACCTTCACATGGTTTGCTAATCGGAGCCTAAAATCTGAATGCGCATTCAATTTGAGCCCCAACCTCTCCATACATGCCTGAGTCATGACACTTATCTGTGCACCGCCATCAATATATGCCTCTCCAACACTCATACCTCCACACCATGCATCCACTACAGGGCATAAATCTGGAAGATCTTCTACAGACATCATCTCCATCTCTCCTCTTGTAGGTTCCTGCTCATTACTTTTCCTGGGATTCGCCAACTCCTTCCATTCTCTCTTGAGCTTCGGGCACAAACCGAGTAACTATGCAAAAGTTATATTGGCTGTCCTCCCCTTCAAATCATTCATCAGTGTGTATTCCTCCTATCCATGACCAATATACAAATCTGAAGTTTTATAATGTTTCCTGGGCCTTCGACTCTTCTTTTTAGGAGATTGAGGACTGAGATCAAACTCCACATGCTTTCCTTTTTTTGCAGAGGGTCCATTTTCTCATGTTGCACTCCTCGTTCTCTTTGCCGCTGACATGATCTCCGGAATAGTCTCCACCCTAATCAGGCTGATTGCCTTCCCTTTCCCCTTATCTTCCCATTTGACTCCACTAGTAGAGGACTGATTCAAATCCTCCACTTCCACATTAAAGTCTCCTGACCTGTCATTTGTCTTCTGCATTACAAGATAAACTTCTCCACCTACTCTTGCTAGTTTATGATATGTCCCCACTCTCTACAGTTCTAGCACTTCACATTGCTCATGTATCCCCGTCCTCTACCTATTCCAGCTGAATTTCCTTCACTCCCAACCTGTGCATCTCTCCTATTATTTTGCACACCTCGGCCTCTTCCTCTTCCTGCAGTCTCCATCCAGTTCAGGCTAAGTGACTTCATAAGCTCTACATCATCATGCAAGTCCTTCTTCAGTGAATCATCCTACACAAGAACAAACATCAGCTCCCTCTCTAGATAAGCCTTTATTACTTCCGGACTTCCAATCAGATTCTTAGGCTCTTCTTACATGCCAAGCTGCCTCAGTCTCTGGACTTTCCATTCCTTCTCCCTGGTCACTCTGACAGCATCCTCAAAACTATCCAAATTCTTTAGCTCCACTTTCAATCTGAGTGTAGGCTTCAAGCCAGCTATGAAACGATCACCCTTGATCATCTAAGGTGGTACCTCTGGAACAAGAGCTTCACACCATAAACTCCATAATCTCCCAAACTGGATTAGATACTGACTCACATCTTGCTCTTCCTCTTGTCTCACTTTGCACAACTCTTTCCAAACTTCATTAGGGCTCCTAGCTTGTGCAAACCGTGCAAGGAAAGCTGCTCTCACCACTGTATACTCCGGATTTTGCTACTGAGGATGAGCAGTCCTGAAGGTAGCAACTTGAGTCTGCATCCATGCTTTTGCATCTCCCTGCAAGCAATAATTCATGATCTGAAACAAAATCTCAGGGGTTGCCCTATCTTTCATAAGTGCTGTAAATTCCATCTTTTCCAAGAACCTTACTGCATTCTCATACGGCATCCCCCAGTACTCTGGGAAGTCCTGTGCCATCCTCACAATCCTTCAACTTCCACACCCTGGCCTATCTCAACCACAACAAAACTGAAAAGCAACAAGCAAACACACTACTGAAGAAGCCCACTCTGCATCCGAAGAGCATTTCTTTTCCTGCGGGCAAGCACTTTCAGAGCTCTCTGCACTCTGGCATGGAGTCGGATCACACATAGCTGAACTTCAATGCATCTGTCCTTCCGGTGACCACACTCTCCACACCACTCACACTGTATCACTCTCATGTGTGGATTTCTCCCCATTGCTTGCAACACAACTCAAAACATTTTTTCTTTCAATCTTGTAAACTGAAGTGAAGTCCTCCGTGGAGGCACCAAAATGTGCATGGACAAAAGCAGTAGAGCCTAATCCGCCTTCACAGCCACCCTCATCCACATTTAAAGCAAGTGAACAACACCATCAGAAGGTAAAAGGCTTTCATTGAAACTCCTTGTCTCTACACACCTCCGGATACAACTCATACTCTGGCCACATTTCCACTGAAAGCTAAAAAACCTCAAAAAGAACCCAGTGGATTACACAGCTCAAGACAAGTTCTCCAACTCACTGATCCTGAGCTCAAGCTCAGGAACATACAAAAGAACCACAATTAAGGATGCACAAGAGATTGATGATTTTGAGCTCAAGCTCAGGAACATAAAAAAGAACCACACTTTAGGATGCACAAGAGATTGATGATTTTCAGATCTGTTCAACTGTCATTTGAAGTCCCCTCTTCATTGACCAACAATCATCCAGACAAGCCTACATTGTCACAAAACACACAGCCATAGTGATAGCTTCATGTCATGCATGCTCAAAACAGTCAATCACAGCAGCTTCAGAACCGTCTTCTCATCAGGAAACATGCTGCTCAAGACAAGACATCTCCATCCATATAGAACTGAAATCAGCAAATCAGTCTCAGCACTACATCAGCAACAAAACATCATCTTGATAATTGCATATTCACAGAGAGAGAGCCCCGTCAACTCCATGCAATTCTCATTGCAGCTCAGCAAACAAGCAAGCTCGATCTCCCTTTGTGTCAAACCAGGAAATCCCACATCATGATTGCCTCTGATTTGCCCACCATGTTCATCAAGCATGTCAATAAGTAATACTCTTCTCCTATGTGCATTTAGTGGCCTTTTGAGAATGCTTGGTCCTTTGATAATCTCGAACTTTGGAGATCTTCTACAACCAGTATTCCTTTCAATAGTGCATGGGTTCTCAACCGCATCAGACTATTCACGTCTCACTTGGATTGATGGCACTTGTCTATTCCTTCAAACAGTGATCATAACCTCGTGGCTTCTCCCATGCTCACGGAGCACACATTTTCTTTGTCTCAGGAACTTTGGACTCGCATAGTAGAGACCTGCAACCATTAGAGATGCCACAGCCAAGACCCAAAGCTCTCTCAAAAAATATTCCCACAGCCCAACTCAAACTCCCATCGATAGCACCAGTCGATGCCTTCATGCAAGCTCACGTACCTCCTTCCCCGAAGGACCTCCAATAGCACAATAGACATGCCTAGCCCAAACTCCTTACAACTATAACAATCACTGAACTTTTAAGCAGGACACCCATCGTGCATCACCTTCAAGGGATTAGAGCACTGCAGTTTGTCCCTTGCTCTCTAAACACACAGAGCTCTTCCAAGGCTCTCCCTGCTCACACAACGTGGAATTCTTACCACTAAACTACAGCCACCGCTCATATATTACCTGCGCTGTCCCCATGGCCCATCTCTGCCTTCGTGCAATGACTCCCAGCATTGCAGCTATCTCCTGCTCACCGAGCTCATAGAGCTCTCACGGACCTTGCACCTACATAGTAGAGTCGCTACCCCGTTACTATCTCATGCAATGAAATCTCCTTGTAGTTTCTCTATTCATGGTGTACATTAGTCACCCAGGGTATTCTGCCCAAGCCTCCATAGTAGTGACACCACACCTCATATGATCACGCCAGCCAGCGCTAATTCTCTGTGCCACTCTTATCACCCATCTTCCTTCTCATGATGTTAATTCTTCGTAGCCTCTCCTGCACCAGCTCACGTACAAACAACGGTCATCCAGCCTATGAACATGCTGTAGCACCCCCGTCCATCATCACCTTCACGTGTTCAAACACTGCAGCTACCCTCTTGCTCACAGAGCACACAGCTCCGTCCCAAAACTCCTTACCAGAGCACAGCCCATCCCTCAAGCAAGATCCACATCACTCGTCCCTCCTTCATGATGATACTCAGCATCTTCTTCTCCCCTGCTCACTGAGCTCTTCCCCTCCCCTTCGCATGAAGATCCATAGCAACACAGCTTCCCTTGCTATCCCAAAGCTCCTCTAGCTCATGGACTTTTGTCGTCCACCCTCCCTTGGGACTCTCCAGCCCACGTGAAGTCGAGACCCCCTCCTTCCAGGACCATCTTTTTGCCTCCTTCCTTTGTACGTGTTTTTCAATCTAGATCCTCACGTAGCCAGTTTGCATGCATGGCTTATCTTCTTCTTTTTTAAACACGTCATCCCATGCTTTCTTACCCCTCTCAAAGGTTTTCTTAAACCTTAGGTCCATTAATCCCAAACCTTAGGCTTTAAGCACATCCTTATTCACAACCTTCAAGTAAAACCTTGGGTGCTTGTTGCCGCATATGACCACATTCATGAAGCCCACAACCCATGATATAATTCCTCACAGGACTTACAAATCAAGAACCACTCATGGCAAGATAAACATAACTCAGGACAACAATGAAAGACATGTCATCCCACACCAAATGCTCTAGAATGCCTGATGCACCCACACTGCTCTATCATCATATCCTAAGAGTCCCTACAAAAGTATCTACAACTCTCAAGAAAATATCTACATCAATGTAGAGTCTTTTATGAGTGTCCATAACTCAAAGCCACCACCAACTAGTTATGTACATAGCTATGCACCTACCCATCAGCATGCAACAAGTGAGAAACATATTTACAATTTTATCCAGACACCGCGAGTTGCCCATTCCAGCAATGTGAAGCCCAGGGCGGTAGCCGGCCCTCCTACCAAGAAACCGCAATCGCTTCCTCAATCTGTGTCATCCTGGTGCCTGCCCCTCTCAGATGCGCAAGCGCTTATGTCTTGGCCGTCTCCTCGCGTGGAAGCCATCTCCAGCCTCCGAAGGACCTTGCTGGGCCACTGTCCCACTGAGCCCAACCGATGTGTGTCCTCTATCCTAACATACGCCTCTCTGCATCCCGAACCTCTGTATGCCAAATAAGTGGTTGATGCTCAAACTCCTCGCTGCATGATGGGCTGGCCCGAATAAGTCGGTTGGATAGCTACTGCCAAACTCTTATGAGGCTTCTCATCAAGGGGGATCCCTTCCCTATAAGGGGGGCCTCTGAAAAGATCCATCTGTGTGACTGCTGCCACTGTCCACCGATGCGAGGAGTGTTCCCAAGAAGGCCGCGCTGAAGGAGGAGCTTCCAAGGTTCTGTGCCTAGGGTGAGACCTCGAACCACTAATTGCCCAAGAGGACTATGCTCTGCATCTCCGGATCAATTATGCCCAGCCCTCCTTGTGATTGAGGCTAAATCACCGTCTGCCAGGCGACTCTGGCTCTAGTGTACGGCGTGCCATCCGATTCCGCCCAAAGGAAATTCCGCACCAGTCGTCTCAACTGCCCCATGCATTCTTGGTGAAAGCACCAACAAGAGGCTATGTACCAAGCCGTAGCAAGGAAGACCTAGTTGACCACCAGCACTCTACCTGCAAGAGAGAGTTTGGCTGAGCTCCAGTACAAGAGCTTTCGCCGCACACTCTCCAACACCGAAGCAATCCGCTGCTCTACTGAAATGTTGATCCCAACCTAACAGCCAAGGTATCTCGCTATCTACCCATGCAGGATCCACGGAAAGCCAAAAGCCGAGCCCTAGTCCCGAGCCTCCCGACCTCCTCTACACTTGTGAAGAAACCAATCGATTTGGTCCAATGAGCCCTAGAAGCCTCACAGTAGATGGCTAGAGCTCCCCTACCGCCTCTAGGCTCGCTGTTGTGCCTTCAACATACAAGGCTGTGTCATCAGCGAACTTGGAGCCTAGCAGCTCCTCTTGTCTAATGGGAAGCTGCATCCCCGTAAGCCCGAATAAAGTAGCCTAGAGCCTTTGCTACAAAGAGAAAGAGAAAGGGGGCGAGGGGACAGCCCTAGCAAACCAAGCATGAAAGAGAGAAGGTCTCCCCCATAAGACCAAATAAAGTAGCCTAGAGCCTCTGCTACAAAGAGAAAGAGAAAGGGGGAGAGGCCTAGCAAACCAAGCATGAAAGAGAGAAGGTCTCCCCCGTGTGTCCACCAGTAATCACCTAACTGGAGCTCCGTGCATAAAGAGCCGACACCCCTCTAATCCATTTGTCCATGAAGCCTAGCCTTTGCATCGTGCCCTCCAAAAAGGACCACTCCACCTATCATACGCCTTCTCGAAATCCAAGAGAAGAATCGCGAGAGGACGAGACTCGCAAGCCCAATCAACCACCTTGTCCAGGATACTCCTCTCCTGAACAAAACCTGTCTATGTGTCATGAATGATGTCCCCGGCAGCAAGCTCAAGACCTTGGCCAAGATCTTGTATGCCGTATCCTAGAGCGTGGCATCCACTGCCGAATGTCTAATTCATCTCCCACTTTCGGGATCAGACATATCCAACCTCGACTCAAGGACTACAGGCATGAACCAGATCTCTTGACAAGCAAGACAAAAGAGCCTGCTATGAGCTCCCAGAAGCTCAGGAAGAACGTTGTAGTCAAGCCATCCTCCCCTAGGCACTTCTAAGGAGGGAGGGCCTCCCAGAGCACCTGGTCCCCATGAACAGAGCCTCCAAGGACCTGCTCAAAATCGGGGTGACCCCTGAAGGAGCCTGGTCCAGACTGCCTCGCGTGCTATAAGTGCTTCAGGGGACGCCACCTCTGCCTGAAACAATTGTAGATAGAAAGCTGTGGTCATCTCAAGGATCTCTTAAGGGTCTGAATGCATCTGTCCCTAGGCATCCTGTAACCTTTGCAGCTACGTCCCTGCTAAACGTGACCCAGTAGTTTTAAAAATTGCCTCGTCGTCCCATCCCCCTGATGGACCCATTTGGCCCGGGACAAGTGATACATAAACTCAACTCAGTGGACCTCCGTAGCCTATAAAAGTAGTCTCACAACATCCTGACAATCCCAAAGCCACTAAGAGTTTGGTTCATGCTCCCTGAGTCTCTCTATGGAGGCTAGATCCTGCCTCAACGCTCCTGAAGTGCTTGTCTCCATCACAAGGCTTGTGACTGAAGCTCCTCACATTGCTCCTCTGGATCGCATCTGCAACCCGAGTCAACCATCCCTCAACTAGCTCATCCTCTCGTAGCTGCCATATCAAGGCTATGGCCCTCTGTACCTCCTCCTCTTGAAGGAGGCTATCCGGGATGCGGATCCCCTTTTGGGGAAGACCAGTGCGGGGCTGCTCGAGGAAGAGTACTGCCGAGAAGTGGTTTGACATGGTGATACCTGCCAAGATTTCAGTAGAGCCGCCCCTGTGCAATGCCCAGTCTCCTACGTAAAATCTGTCTAGTCTCTCTAGAAGCCCATCTTGTCTCCGTTGGCCAAAGGAAAACTATAGGCTACCTGGGACCCTCGTGAACTCCGCCTCTCTCCAAGGATCCCTTCCTTTGATCACAAAGATGAACTGTTCCCATGTGCTCCTCTCTATTGCGGGCATCTCGAAGTAGGAAGCGCCACCCTGCTTGTCCTCCCCCTACTCTAGATAGTTCCCCCTCCCCATGAGTTGGATCATGGTGAGTTGGAACGTGTATGGGCTCCACCACCGTGCTCATAGTCAGCTGCAGTACTTGATACTTTGCCAGGAGTTGCAGAGGGCAGTGATTGGTCAAACAATGGACTTCCTTATGATTCAAGACCATATATTCTCGATGGCAGAGTATCTGTCCTCCGGCACACCAAAGTGGCTACCGGCTCCATGCCTACCTTCTGTGCCCATTGCAACATAAAGGAAATGTCCACCCCAAACAACTCAGCACACTTCTCGAGTGGCCAATAGTGCAACTGATCAAACTTAAGCTCGGGTGGCAGTCTAATGATTGATCACTCCTACTGCCAGATCGGCTTCTCCTGCACGAAGCCTAGCTAGAAATTAACTTTGGCACAATGGGCAAGCCATAGATCCAAACCCTGCCGACCCATCCAATCTTCCATCATGAGCAATAACTGATCACCAAGCATGGCATCAAACATAGCTGGAGTCCACTTCTCTACCCCTGTGGAAGCAAAGCTAGAACCTCCAAGCTGGATGTGTGTGCAAGCCCACTACACTGATCGAATCCCCTTGGAAGAGGTCGCCTAGGCTGAAGCAATGGAGCCACTTCCCCCAGAGGCCCTGCTGGAAGCTGAAGGGTGACGGGGGGGGGGGGGGATGAGGCGAAGCCATACTCTGACAAACTGTTGGCCTCGACTGCTGCTAAGAGGACGAAGAAGCCCTTGTCTGCGTGGTTTCACCCTTATTTGTGGGTTGAGGATCGAGCACGAGCTGAGAAGGCGCTCGGGAAGCTGCGGGAGTGGGGAGGGGGAATGCCAGGTCGGAGGGGGAGAGAGAAGTGGGGGGAGGGGAGGCGGGTGGTGAAGGTGATGACAGTTGAGCGAGTGGACCAAGGGAAGAGGGTGAAGGACCAAGTCAGATGGAGAGGCAGCTGGTGACGGCGAAGAGGGGTCAAGAGGGGGAGGGGGGCAAGGGGGGGGGGCGGGGGGGCGGGGGGAGCAGGCAGCCTCCCCTGACTAGGAGGAAGAGGCCGGAGATATGACCGGAGGAAGAGGCCAGGATCTGGCATGTGGGCCCGGAGTCTCCTCCTCTACCATCGTAGCAAATCTATCGGCCTATCAAGCGGGGCTTCGCATGTCTCTTGGGCCCTGCTACTGCTGAGTAGCTGTCTGAGTGCCCTTAGTCTCTTACCTAGCGGGATCCGCCGGGGGGTCGGACTCCTCCATGGTCTGATCTCCCTAAGACTAAGAGGCTGCCTTGCGCACAACTTTCACCTTCGCTTTAAGACGGACTCTCCTTCGTCAATTCTTCAATCTTTTTGGAGGGTCTCTTCTTGTGCTCCACATTTGTCCACTTCCACCCAAGGGGTTTGAGACTGTTGATGTTGCCTGCGCACGTGACTCTATCTGTCCACCAGCAGCTCGCGTTGATGATCTTGCAACTGAGGGGAACATCTTGGGCCTCGAGAGCAATCCCTGGCTAGGTGCCCATGCTCTCTGCAACAAAGACAATAGCCTGGTAAATCTGAGATCTCAATCCTCTAGCGTAGCTCACCCCCCTCGAGAGTCTCGAGAAGGATCCTCTCCGAGATTGGACTCTAGGTCCTGTATCACCAATCGGAGTCTGGGGACCCCCTCACCTGTCACCACTCATGCGGCTGACTCTCGGAAGGGACCCCAGTACAGTCCCAAAAGCTCTGTCAATGGAAGAAAGAAAGAAAGAAAGAAAGTTTATTAAAGTCTTCAGAAGACCGATGGGTCTATGAGTGGGCTTGTACTCCCTGGGAAATCTTAAAAACGAAGCCTCACTGGAAAGCGAGGCTCATGGTGGGATGAGTCCATGTCCTCTACCATAAAACCATGATACCAGGAGAAAAGAAAAACCAATGCGGACCAAGATAGATGGGGCTCTGCTCAACTAGTCCTTGAGTGGTGTCGGGTGAGTGCAACTAGAGAAGTAAGGCTCCTCGTCCATAGATGTGACCTCCTGGATGTGGTCTATTAGGAAATGGAGTCAAGATGCGTCAGTTTGGTGTGTTCTAGTGTGAGTTCTAGTCTAGTGTCTCCTATGGATGCCATGTGTCACATTGGGAGCTATCCCATATGCATTGGTGTTCACATATGTGTGTGTGCTCTATATAAGAGCTGTACTTATCTAGTGTCAAATCAATCAAGTATCAAGCCTACAAGCTCTTTGTTCTAAATGCGAGTACTTTCATTTTTACACTTAGAGGGATCATTGAGGAGGCCAGACACAGGAGACAGAGAGTATATCGTTGCTTTGTGGATTTCCGCAAGGCATTCGACACCGTTCCCCGTGCCCGACTCGTCAGATGCCTGCAGGAGTTAGGCTACAACTCGGAGGTTATCTGGGCAATAGTAGCTCTCTATGAGCGGGTGATGGGCCAGGTCAGGATTGGCACTAGCTGGACCCCAGAGATCACGAGCACTATCGGAGTCAAACAAGGATGTCCCTTGTCACCGACTCTATTTGGCCTCTACATCGACGAGCTCGAGACCACCATCAGGACACTAAGAGGTGCAGGCTGCTCTCTTGCGGAGGTTGTCATCTAGATTCTCCTATACACAGACGATGTAGTACTACTATCCTCTTCTGCTACTGGTCTTCAGCGACACCTGGATGGACTTCAGGTCTTCTGTGATACACATGACTTGAAGGTCAACCTTGGGAAAACCAAGGTGATGATCTTCAACACTTCCAGACCGAGAGCAGTTCCTCTTCGCCGGCGACCCTGTTGAGATTGTTGACTCTTACACATACTTGGGCGTTGTCTTCTTAGGCCCGATCTTCACGATGTGCCCGGCCATGCAGGCCAGGATCAGCCGGGGCTACGCCGCTCTTGCCAGGCTGGAGCGACAATGCTACCACTCCCACTTCCAGGACCCGCGGACCAAGTCTCTCCTTTTTGATTCTTTGGTCCACCCAGCAAGCATGTACGGTAGCCCGTGGTGGGGAGCCGACCTTTCAAACACAGAGTGGGCTCGAGTCGAGCACTTATAGATACTAATGATTGCTCGGATGATCCGCAGCAAACCATCGGTACCACACCAGATCATTCTAGCAGAGTTCGGCGCCTCACCCCTACAGCTCGATGCGGCTTTCCAGGCTATCACTTATCTACACAGAGTCAAGGATTTCAGCTCCTCCTCCGACGGTCGCCTCCGCCTACCTTGGCTAGCCCTATCCTCCTCTATGGCCTTATCCGTTGATGGGGACCAGCGATGCTAGTATAGTCGTCTTTCCAGTTGGTTCACCCAACTGGACCTCGACTTAGACCGGTTGCCTCCTTTTCAATACAGCCTCGACGCTCCACCATCTCCCCTCTCCCCCACTGACCAGGAGGTCAATCAGCTCATTCGAGCGGATCTGCTCCAACTCCACACCTGGCGGACATGGTTTCTTCACCCCGAGCTTCCTGTGAAGCTCGACTTCTACCGCCGACACTGCCTCCAGATCTCACAGGAGGGCTTCCTCACACCTTCGGGTTACACACAGCTTCATCTACCACATGCGCTCTGGATCTCCCTTGGTCAGTTTAGGGTTTCGTCACACCGATTAAGGATCGAGAGCGGACGCGCAGAGGGTATCCCACGAGAGGGCCGCCTTTGCCCACTTTGCGACTTGCAGGAGATCGAGTCGGAGGAGCACTTTGCTTTCAAATGTCCTATCTATTATGCCATTCGAGGCCGGTACCACTGCCTCTTCCGCGACAGATTCGGCCCCCTCCCACACATGCTGCAGTTCTCGGATCAGCGATGCCTAGCCGCTTTCTTACATGAGATGACTCGCCACCGAGATACCTCTCTCCGAGCACGGCGACACGCGTAGCACACACAGCATGAGGACACCCAGCGGCCCATCACTGATTTCTTCCAGTCACGGGATACCTCTCCTCAGTCTAGCCGACGACGCGAACGTGAGCGAGAGCCAGAGCCACGATAGCTGCACCAGCGGACAGATTCACACATCCGGGTCCATGACATCTTGTCTCTGCTCTCTGCCCGCCCCACCGGGGTTACCGTTGCCCTCATCCACAGGGCCACCCGCCGCCCCCGACGACCGAGCTCGACCAGGCCGATTGACGTCAGAGGCCAATCATCTATCGCAGGGTTTTTTCCGGCCTCCCATTTGACGGCCCCTCTATGATTGGTCTCTGACGATCACCACCTGCACATATATATTGTATCTCCCCCCTCTGCCCCATTTTTGGTGCCCCCCCCTTCTTTTTTGTATCATCTAGAGGTAGACACATATTTTTTGTATCAGGACTAGACACACCGTCCTTCATAACCTCTTTTTTGTAGAAACGGTTGGCTGGCCCGTTTTGAGACTGCCACCGTTATGCTCATTGTATCAGTTATCTTTAGTCTCATAGACCTTCACGGTCTCCCAAAGACTTTAACAAACTTTCTTTCTTTCTTTCTTTCTTGCTATTTCATTTCTATTTCATTATGTCTGTCTTTGAGTATTATTATCTCTTGCTATTTCATTTCCATTTCATTATGTCTCTCTTTGAGTATTACTATCTCTCTCCCTAGCCTACCCTCTCTCTCTCCCTCTCCACCATGCACCTTCATGTGGTATCAGAGCCTCCTTTCCTACCTTTCCCTTCTCCATGCTCAATCTAGAGGATGAGGGAAGCCCGCAAATGGAAACCATCCTCTTCTCCATGATTGAGCTCCCTTCCACTCCTTTCTCCCCATCGTGTTCTCTTCTCCTACCTTAGTCTCACCTTCGGAAGCTATGGAGCTTGGTTTTCTACCCACATGAAAAGGAGCAACTCGGTCACCATTCTTGTGGGTGTCTTCGTATAGGTTTTTGCTGTTTTGAAGGCGTGTTTGTGAAGGAAATAGTTGCTTACTGTTGTGGAGATGTTTGGAGGCCGTTTTTGAAAAAACGACCTACTTAAAGAGAGCTGCTGCTACATCGACCATTGACGTCATTATTCGTGCCATTGCTGCTCATTGCCTCTTCTCCTCCACACTCATTTTGGCCACAAATTGTTGCTCCATCTCCCGCATGATGACATCTCTATCCTCCACCTCTTTTGCCTTCAGTTCCAGCCCTTAGTTTCATCTCTTTTCCCGCTCCTAAAGTGCTGAAGACTGAAGTTGTCATTTCCGAAGATACGCAATGAAATCTCTCTCTTCAAACTCATTGCTCATGGAGAAGTTCAAGGGGAAAGGATTCCCTACTTGGCAAACTAAAGTTCAATTGCTCCTCATGAAAGAAATTGTATGGGATGCTATTGAGGATGACGCTCCCACAACGGATCCTCAACAACTCAAGAGATGGAAGCAACACAACTCAAAAGCTATTTCTATCATCGGACTTTGCCTCGATGATACACATCGACTTCAAATCATCAGCCAAGGTGATATGGGCGCGTGTCGAGAATCTTTTTGGTAACAAAATCACAAACTCCAAGGTTTTCTTTAAGTTGCAATTTTATAAATTGAAAATGGATGATAGTGATACCTTGAGTGCACATTTAGCAAAAATGCAATCCCTTGTTCAACAACCTTCTAACCTGAAGTGTTATCCGGAGACGACGAGGACAAAGTGGCTGCTTATGAAAAGTATAGAAGGAGTCACTCGTTTTGAGCACTCTTGAAATACTTAGGCTTGCCACAACAACATTTGATGATATGGTGACTCTTCTTCTCAAAAAAGATTGCCGGAACAAAGAATCTCCAATCTCTTCTTCAGATACTACAGAGGCTCTTGCCTCCACTAGCAGATGGAAATCCAGGCCTACACCAGCACATGGAAATACAAAGCCATTCAAGCCTCTCAAGTGCACCTTTTGTAACAAGCTTGGTCATACGGAGGAAAGATGCTACCAAAAGCTTGCCAAATAGCAAACTAAGGACCATGCCAGTTGGGTTGCAGCTGCCACGAGTGACAATGAAGATGACATCCCTCCAACACAAGTTCATGCTCTTACGGCTGAAATCCGACATCTCTCTTTCCCTCCAGAGGACGATGAAGATGATGATCCATATATTTTCTAAGCATGTTCTATTTGGGTACTCTGTCCTGGGATGTTTTCCAAAAATGCAATAAATCATGTGTGTTGAGTCAATAAGGTCCTCTGCCTTGGATAGTCCTCCTAAAATGATGTATTGCTTTTATATTTATGGTGCATGGCTCCATGTCCCTACTTAGTCCCTGGAGTCAAGAGGGGGATGTACTGTGGGAGCCATGTATTGGCTTTGATAGGTCTATTTATTAGGCCTAGCATGTGAGTTCCAGGATGTTGGTGCATTGGTCTCCTAGACCTCTATTGATGTTTGTGGATCCACTAGTTCACCATAGGAAAACTTTATCGATGTTTACCTCTACTTTTGTCTCCTTTGGCAGGGAGTCTTACTCATTGCAAGGGTTGAAATTTACAGATGCTTTGCCTATCAGGCATTTGAGCCCAATGTTGTTGAGATCATGTCATAACAACCCCATACTTTAATGTTCTTTGGGGTTTTGGACACCTTGCACTTTCTGCTATGTGGTTATTACCAGTTCCTACCTTTAGTCTCCATCATCTACATGCCTAGCCTTCTAATATGGACTGCATTTATCCTACTCAATCTAACTGTACAATCTTTGAGTCTTTTCTCTTATTCAAGCATATTAGCCAAGGGTGAGATAGGTTTTGTTTGTACTACTCATTGCATTTTCTCATGTCTACAAGCTTGATATGTGGCCGCCCACAAAAAAAAGTAGTAGTTTGTGTTAAGTGCTTTGAAAAAAATACCAAAAGTCAGCTTTCCATGACGTGCTGAGGTTAGAATCCCGGTTGCCTTGCAGCCTATCTTCAAGTTCCGGCTCACTATGTGCCTAGATAGGAACTATAGGCAAAATCTTTGATATCCCTAATCCATAGACTATAAGAACACATGGAATAATATGTGAATGTGTAGCTCTTGTGGGTTACACATAGACTCCTACATAATTGAAGAAAGATCATCAAAAGTGCTCAAGATTGAGCAGGATGGGAGGAGGTACTCATTTGGGAGATAAGCAAATCACTTGAATGTGAATCTTTAGTGGTAGAGAAAAGAAATCTTTGACTAGATAAGGGTACGATCTGAATAAGGGTACGATACCTTCTGCCCCGAGGAGGATTCGGACCTCCACGCTCTTCAACACCAAATTTTGAATCTAGCGTGTCTACCATTTCACCATCAAACATGATCATCTCGAAAAGAGTAGATTGATTGATGGACGTACGGGGGATACTTCTGAACAATCAATTACAATTGGGAAAGCTCATATGATGAAATTGATTCATCAGGTTGATGATAAGATTCACGCATGATCCAATGGGCCCCATGGACTTGTTACACAACAACCTTTTAGAGGGAAATCCAGACGAGGGGGACAATGAGTGGGAGAAACGGAAGTTTGGGTGGGGGGGGAGGGGAGGGGGGTATCCGAATTTCAGAATGAGGAATCCTAGACTATTAGAGAATTACTTGGGGTTAGGCTTTCCGACAAGCAATTCATTTATATCCAACCCAGTGGACTCCCGATTCGCGATTCCATTCACTAATCCCATGGGTCTACTATCTCTCGACGAGGAAAAAGTTGAATGACCAGGTATTTTGTCTCCCCGAGAAAATTCAATCTCTCTATTT